>NC_092338.1:289278000-289589600 GCF_046630445.1 Rutidosis leptorrhynchoides
TATTATTATATTATTATTATTATTAATCGATCACTGTTTGAATATTGAAATCAGTGTTTGTTGATTGTCTTCATCCTTCCACTAGCTAGCACATAAATATCTACATTGATAATAAATACACTGCATATTGAGATATAACTACACGTCCACTTGCATTTCTTTTCTTTCATGTTTCTTTCTTTTTATTATCAAACTTCAAACATCAACCACCACCCATCTTCTTCAACAATCACATGCACCATCTTTATGATTATGATCGTGATCCACTACGAGATCATCTCCATTGTTCTTGCTTGTACATCATCGTGGAATTTAAACAGTTCACACCACCATTACTCTATCCCTTCGAAATCGTTGTTTCTGCTTGCTATCATGCGTTGCTCGCTCTAAACAATCAAATGAAAAAGCCAAGGAAACAAAACCCATAAAAACACTCACTTCACAAATAAAGAGTTATGACACTAAAAGCATCAAGATCAAACTCATCAACAAATCTCCATTTAGACAACCTTACTACTACACTCGGCTATTAGGTATAATTCATGTTTCCTATTTTCATACGATCACCATCACCCAACCATGACTAATCACGAGCTACTGCTACAATTGTCTTCGTTGTTTCTGTTTCAGACAAACACCATTACCATAACCAGGAACCACCATACCATAACAACCATCATTAAATCACCAACAAGGTCACCTTCAAACTTTAACTTCACCACCTTGGGTTTACTGCAAAACCGATCAACACCTTGAAATCTTTAAACTTTCGACCACCGTGTTCTTTCTCTTTTTTTCGTTTTTTTTTTCTTCTCGTAAACCACCATAAACCATCATCTAATCATCACCTCCATCACCACCCTAATCATAGCTATCCCACAGTCATAAATAACCACCTTCACCACAACCTCACCACCATAACTCAACCAAGAACCTCAACCCACAAATACAACGCTACTGTTTTCTATTTTGAGTTAACTTACACCATGAATTTGTTTATTGTTCCAATTAACAAACCCACCATTATCATCTAACGAAAATAATATTAAAAAGGGTTAGTGGATACAAGTTGGTGAGGAAAATGATTAGAATAATTAAGGGGGGTCAGGATTGATTTAAATAAATAAAGCTTTGATGGGATAATTTATGAAATCGAATCCTATTTCTTCCTAGTGACGAGCTGGATATTTTTTTTAGCCGTGACATACTTTTGACAAGTGTACCGTATATATAATCTTTTGGTTGGGCCTTCATCTTTGCATTTCTTCAAGGGATTAGCAATTGGGCCATTAACATGCAAAGCCCAAAGTTTTCTTTTCTTTTGTTTGTTCCTGTTCGGTAACAACATCAAAATTCGCATCATTTGATATATGATGATGAGCAAGATGAAGTGAGGTTTACGTGATGTTTGATGATGGCGAAATGATAATACTGTTTGATGATGATATGGTACCGTATGACGATGATGATATCATAATATTAAAATGGTAACTGAAAGATGATGATGATAGATGATTATGATTATTATAATGAGGTTATGATAATAATTTGAAGATGTTAATGATCATGAATTATGGAATAATGTTAATGGTGATGTTTTGATCTTAAATTGAAGAAGAAAAAGGAAACTGAAATAATAAGAATTAAATTGAATTAAACCGGGTATAGATCAAGAAACGTAATGATTGGTGTTATACAAGAGGTCTCGGGTTCGAGCCTTGACAACGGTGTTTTATTTTTAGGAGTATTATCGGGTTAGCGGGACGTCGCGGGTTCGAGCCCGGGCGTGGGCATTATTTTTAGGCCAAATTCTTTGAGGTAGTTATCTTTATTATTATTATTTCATTATTATTATTATTATTATTATTATTATTATTATTATTATTATTATTATTATTATTATTATTATTATTATTATTATTATTATTATCATTTTTATTAAAAGTATCATTATAATTAAAATTATCAAAATTATTATTTTTATTAAAACTATCATTATTATTATCCTTAATAGAATTATCAATATTATTATCATTATTATTATTATTATGATTAGCATTATTATTTATTAACATTTATATTAATATAATAACAAAATATTATTATTATTATTTTCATATTAACAATATTATTATAACAAATAAATATTTTCTAAAATAAGAATACAATTATTACAAATTAAATATATAAGATATATAAATTAAGAATAAATTTATCCGACTACAATTATATGTGTTAATATATATATATATATATATATATATATATATATATATATATATATATATATATATATATATATATATATATATATATATATATATATATATATAAATGATATAGGTTCATGAATCGGAGGCCAACCCTATACTTTTTCAATATCGTCCTATGTATTTTTACTACAAAATGCAGTATGGTGAGTTTCATTTGCTCCCTTTTTAATTGACTTTGCAATATATATTTTTGGGCTGAGAATACATGCGCTGCTTTTTTATAAATGTTTACGAAATAGACACAAGTACTTAAAATATATTCTACGTTGAGTTGTACCACTGGCATATTTCCCTGTAGCTTGGTAACTAATATTTACATTGGTATTGTAAACGCGAATCCTGTTGATAGATCTATCGGGCCTGACAACCCCAACCGAACTGGATGACCAGTATTCAACGGTTGCACAGTACTTCGTTTCGGTGACTACACCTGGTACGGTGTAGTGAGATTTCATAATAAAGGGAATATGCGACGTTGATTAAATGTTAAGTATGGTTACCAAGTGCTCAACCACTTAGAATGCTTTACATACACTTGCGAGTGTATTATGTTTATGATTATGAAATCTTGTGGTCTATTAAGATATTGAAATAATTGTTATGATAAACCTATGAACTCACCAACCTTTTGGCTGACACTTTTAAGCATGTTTATTCTCAGGTATGAAAGAAGTCTTCCGCTGTGCATTTCCTCATTTTAAGGACATTACTTGGAGTCGATCATCGCAATGGGACCAAATGTTAATAACTTCGTCCAGGTGGATAAGGACGGGGGATTACATGTGGTATCAGAGCGTTGGTCCTAGCGAACCAGGTCTTGCATTAATGTGTCTAACTGATAGTTGTTAGGATGCATTAGCGAGTCTAGACTTCGACCTTAGCTGCATATTATAAGTATTGTTTGTCATTCCTAGTGGAAAATTACCTGCTTATCATTCCTAAGTCTAGACACGACTTTCTGCACTTATTTGATAGATAGTGTACAGATAAATTCATATCTTAGCGTATCTATTACTGTAGACTTTATTTGTCACGTTTCATTAAATCCCTTCATAATCTACGGAATCTTCTGTATTATACATAGATATTCTATGTAATTAGAATATCATCCGATATCCGAAATTCATTTCATACCAAAAACTCTTTATCTAACTGAGCAAAATGGAACTCACCACTAGTTCAAGCTCCTCGGATTCCGATATGGAGTCCCACTCAAGCTCCGAAAGCAGTGTAACCGGAATGAATCAACCAATCATCCATCCCCAATTCATCTGATGGGTTCGTAGTCGACTTAACCAATGGAGACAAGAAGAAAGCGATCCTTTTCACCCACCAACCTGCACCCTCGGCGAAGAACCCGAAACACTTACCGGCGAACCAGTTCGAAACACCATTTTCACCTTCAGTTCCCGAATATCTCGCCACGATTATACTATCCACAATTCTTGACCTTATTCATCCGCTCGTTCCAACCGACAATCATCCCGGAATAATAGAAGAAGTTAACGAGATTCGCGCTCGAGTAGTGCTTTGGAGAATATGGTGCAAAACTTAACAGCTCCATCAACACCATCGGCACCAATAGTACCACCAACATCGACACCAGTACCACCAACAACCCAAGTTTCAACGTCACATGTCTCAACATCACAATCTATACCTCGAGCATAATCATCGTTCTAACAACAGAAGATTATCATCAACTTGATAAAGATGAAGCAGAAAAGATGGATATTATGTGGCGTATGGAAAATCTTGTGAGACGAGCTAGAGATTACGAAGAGCGAACTGGAAAACCGATCAGTCTGACCAAAGATAATAAACTAGGATTTGATATGAATTCTGTTACTTGTTACAACTGTGGAAAATTAGGTCATTTTTCAAGACAGTGCACAAAACAGAAGAAGCAGGGTAATCGTAATCCGTTCAAGAATCAGAACTACAGTTCTCAGAGTGAAACTACAAAGCTTGAGATTTACATTACTGATAAAGTAAATGAAGCTGAAACAGCTGAAGGTCCGAACAAAGCTTTAGTTGTCATTCATGGAGACGATGATGATTGGTCAATCAAATTGAATGTTGATGATCAACAACCTAAAGCTAACATGGCCAAGATTACTGAAGTAAAAGAAGATTGTGTCATCAGTCAAAGTATAATTGAGAAGCTGACTGCTCGTACTGAAAGAGCTAAAGAGTTTTCACGAACCATTCGGAGAGAGAAGATTCAGAAGATGGTTAAAGATATATTCAAGAAGGCACGTGATTCAGTTCCTCGTACACCTGAATCTGGAAGTATTTCACCAACATCGTCAGAGGACTACTACTTCAACAGTTGGAAGGATAACTATGGTGATACCTCTGGGTTTGAAGAAAGTCTAGAAGCTAATCAGAGTGAAGAGTGTAACGACCCTGGAAATTCTAACTTTTATTTATTAATAATTATTATTATTAATACGTGTGATTAAACGAATATATGTTATTACATTTACATGTTGCCATGATTGCCCGTACTTGACTTTAATTGCCCGAATCGTCTTTGTGACACATGAAACTTGCACGAATAATATTTTCAAGTATTATTTACATTCATGATTAAGTTTTATTAATCATTTTAATTAACTAAGGTCATTAGTTAATTACTTGGGCTCTTGTTGGATTTATTTGTTAATTAATTGAACTTGGGCTTTATTAGTGTTAATGGACTTAAAGAGCCCACCCTACATCTTTAGTGGATTAATTTAGCCCATTACACTTGTAAGTAATACTTTCAAACATAACTAGCTAGTTTAAGACACTTGGAATCTAGTTAGACATCTTCCCCATGAATAACCATCTAATAACCACCTTTTAAGGCTTTACCATGCATGAACTAGTGGGCAAATCTCTACCTATTTTCCCCCATCAAACCATCGGCCTAGCTCTTCTACAAGGGAGTTTTATTTCATTTTTTTTTTGTGTTACTTCTACTTGCATTCTCTCACATTTACACACACACACTTCAATCTTGCAACTTTCTTTCTCTCATTTCTCTCTCAATGTTGTAAGTAACAACTTGTGTTCTTCCTTTTTCCTTTCTCCAAAATCGTAGCCCTTGGGTACACAATCATCATCATCTTTTGTTCTTTAATGTTGTTTAATTACTTGTGTATGTTAGTTGTTGTTTGTTACTTACTTACTAGCTTTCAAGAATCAAACTTGTTAGTTTAATTCTTCATTTTATCTTGTTCATAACAAGAACACACAAGAACCTAACTTACTAGTTATGTTCTACATTTAATTTCTTGAAAGATTGAAAGTTTATGTGTTGATTAAAATCATACTTGAAGCTCATGAAGTAAACTTAAAGTTTACTTTCTAAAGATCAAACTTTGGTTTGAATCTTTAAAGTATGAACAACCCATGAACTAGTTACTTGTTTACTTAGTTTATCTCTTTATATTATGCACTTAAATTTCATGTTTGTTGGTTTCATGGTCAAGTATTACAAGTTAATCTTGATCTCATACTTCTTGAAACTTAAAGTTAACTTTAAAAGTTCAAGAACATGGAAGTATAACTTTTAGTTATAACTTCATACACTTGTGTTAGATTTAACTTAATAACTTTAGATCAATACTTTTGAGTCTTGGATCTTCAAGATCAAACTAAGAACTATGTTCTACAACTTAAGATCTTGATTAGTTAGTTACTTTCAAGTTTATAGTTCTACATTTCTTTTATATTTCATGTATGTGTTAAACTCTAAGACTTTGATGTAACTTTGGTTCATCAAAACACTTGCAACACTTGTTTATGTTGTGCTACATATCTTAGACTTTCACTTGGGTTATGATGGTCAAAACTTGGTAAAGATGATGTAAACCCATCAACGAGTTGTACACTTGAAGCTATATGCATCAAGGATGAGAACCGTGATGAACATCAAGCACCAAAACCCACTGGAACCTATTGTTTTGCTGTTTATGGGTCTGATCAGTAAGACCAGGGCTGATGTAACTATGATTTTCAGATATCTCTGTTCGAGTAGATAACTTTTCATATAGGACTCATCTTAATCTGAGTTACGGTTTAGGATTTATGGCCCTCCGATCGTCACTATGTCCATTTAACGTTGTGCTGAAAATTCTTACCTACTCGCACTTAGACCGTCACCACGGTCAAACGAATACGAGTTTGCTTCTGTAAATTTTACCACCCTTAAAGGACTCATAGATGGAGCCATGGCCACTGGTCTCACCTTATTTCAGTAGGTATTGAGGCCGTGGTGACTGACCGAAGTCAGCCCTTGTTTTAAACTTTTTCCTTAAACAAAACTTACTTTATACCTTTCGTTTGATGATGAATGATGATGACCTTTAAGACCTTATTTACATACTTATAAACCTATGGGGACGATTTACTGACTTAGTGATATTTGACTTAGGTTGAGGACCCGTTTGGACAACCTACATACTTGCTTATTTCCCGAGTCATACTTTACCGCTACTTATCATTGTGAGTTATAGCATTCCCTTTTTACTTTAACTATTTTGGGAACTGAGAATACATGCGCGTTTTATGTTTTACATACTAGGCATGAGTACTTAAACTTATATATGTGTGGGTTATACAACGGCACAAACATTCCCTTTAGCTTGGTAACATTTAATCATTGGTTTTTGAACCGGTGAACGCGAATCTTAGATATGGATCCATAGGGTTTGACAATCCCACTCGGGCTAGTCGTGCTAGCATTTAACGAGTGTTTAATACTTCGTAAACATACGCACTTTCCAAGTGTACTTTCTGGGGGTGATATATTATTAAACGTTAAGTTAGTTACCGAGTGCCCACGGTTGAGCATATACTTAAACATACTGATTTGGATTACTATTTTGAAACGCTCTTTGTAGCACTGAAATCTCGTGGCCTACCTTACATTACTGTTATACTTAAACTATAGCTCACCAACATTCGTGTTGACATTTTTAAGCATGTTTTTCTCAGGTGCTTAAGGTTTGCTTGCTTCCGCTGTGTACTAGTCTTGCTATAGACGCCCGCTGCTTTAGAGATGTCACTGCATGAACGTTTACTTGCATTCAAACATTACTACTTTTGAACTATGATTTGTAACGACCTTAGGGTCACGTACTACTACCTATTGCTCTGTTCATTGAAGCATACTTTTGATGTAAAACATTTGACGTTAGTTATGATGTCACCTTTTATCATGAATGCAAACTTGTTTTGAAAACGCTTATAGTGTTTGACCCTGTAATGATCCTGTTGATGATGGTCCATACATGTTGATTTAGTACGGGGCATCACATTTGGTATCAGAGCATTGGTTGTAGGGAATTAGGATGCATTAGTGAGTCTAAGACCGACCCGAGTAGGATTCACTAATAGGACTAATCTACAACTTGCTAGTTTAGTTGTTTCTGCGGAACCTGCTGCATGCTACTGTTATACTACTGCATGCCACCGCTTACTTCTACTGCTGTATGAGCTTACTGCATGCTACCGTTTCCTTTTACTGCTATGTAAACTCGCTGTATACTTTTGTTTACTCTCGCAACTGCATGCTGCCATCTGCTTTTAGCATGTTACTTCGGTATGATACTGTTACTATTTGTCATGCTACGTGCTGTTGTAAACGATCTAGGCTACTGTAGTGTTATGCCTGATTACGCTCTTGCTACATGCCTACTATTCGCTATACCAACTTGGAGAACTTATCCTTCCCAGTTCAGATGTTTTCCTGAACTACTTTCCCACTCATTTAACCCTAAGAACTAGTAGTGTAATCCACCTGTTACTACTGCTCCACCGTTCCAGAGATCAAAACATTACTTTACGCAATCTAGAAGATTTTTCAGTTGACACATATCATGTACGCTTGCATGACCGTCACTTAACTCTTTCATTCTTCACCACTGCTCGACGATCTAGCAACACTTTCGGACTTAAGTCCCTAACACTCCTAGACATTGAATAAGTCGGGAGGACATCTCCTCTCATAAGGTCATCGTACCTTCTACTGATGCTCAAACACATCGTATTACTACTTGCTACACGTACAACCCGACGTGAGACTCGGATTGAATATCAAGAAGGAACCTAACAACGTTACCTGAATCCGAACCTTTGAAGAAACTTCGGGACACTTAGGCATTAATACATGATCTACGGAACCTACTGTAACGACCCAGAAAATTTCGACTAATTTTAAACCAAACTCTCGATACGATAGTGTAATTTCAACACGATAAGCAAAGTCTGTTAGGTTGAGTCTCAAAAATTTTGAACTGTTTCATATATTCAATTAACCTTTGACTGTTCTCGACGATTCACGAACTATTATTTATATATATAATACAAGTTAAATATATATGTAATATTATTACTTGCTTTTTTTAAAATAAATATTAATATTAATATCATGATTAATAATAACAATATTGAATTACAAATGTAATAATTGATATATAAATGGTTATATTATTATTATTATTATTATTATTATTAATATTATTATTTGTATTATAAATATAAATATAATTACTAATCAGAAATATTAATTTTATAAAGTAATACGTATTATCATTTGGGATTAGAATCTAAAATTCAATTATCCATCCCCATCAAACTGTATCTATTTCTTGTTATTATCTCCTATCTGTTAAACGTCTGAATCAAATTATCAAAACGTTAAAAATCCAGTACATATCGATCATAGCCTTTATATTGTTTTTATTCTATTTCTCCCAATCTTCCTTGTCCGATTCAAAGATGCTGTCGACTACTTTACCCTATAAGTCAATCGAATGGTGCATTGATATGAATTAGTGAGATTAATATTGATTTACTGTGTTCGTTTTCTTCCTCTCACATATTAAACATACGGAGTAATATATATTCTTAGACCCTACACATAAATGGAAGATACCCTAACAATTAATCTTACGGCCACCATCTTCGGAGAACCACCACCTTACACCACCTTTCTTCCTCAATCACCACCAAACAACACCACCGTAAGCTACAATAAACCATCGTATATCACCACCCTGAACAAATCTAGCTTTCACCATTCCTACTTCCTGTGTCCTCTTCGTGAACTACTGAGCCACCTTCTTGATCAACCTCCGATTCACCATCCTTAATCATCATCTATCACCTCAATAAACACCACTTTCGGTCATCCCATAACCGTCATCCATCATCAATATTTTCTTATTATTCTTTCATCAAACCCACACATATCTTCGACTATTTTGCTATATTCGATCAATCATAAACACCACCTTGTTGCTGCTACCCTAATACATAATTTTTATTTTAGTTCGAAACCCATTCGTGTTGAGACTACTGCCGTTTCCTGTTTGTTGTTCGATGGACCAAACCCTTCGCCAACTATTGTTGCTTTCGATAACACCAAGACCGAAAACCCAAGTCACCACCTAGTTAACTATCCATGTCAAACCATAAACTGTCGACCACCTTCACCCACGATCAATTCACCACGTATCATTGAATATCACCACCGATCATCCTAAACTTCTGATGACCGGTCCTTTATGTTTCTGCTTGACTTCACTCATCATCGAGACCAACACCAAAACCACTTGTTATGCAGTTGCTGCTATCCAACTCTTTTTCTGTTTTGAACGAGTAAACAACACACTAAACAAACCCATTATTTTTTTTTAGTGTTCACTGTGTCGAATGATGATGATGGGTAATATAAAACTCGATGATGATAATATATAGAAATAATGAAGATGGTTGTGTTGACTGCAAGTGGAGGACAGCTTTGTCCCTTTATTCCTTCTAGTCGTTTTTTCTTTCTTTTCTTGTATTTCAACCGACAAGGGATACGTGGACAATGTATGGGATATATATATATTTTACTCAAAAGAAAATTTGCACAACTTGTTGATACAAATCCCCACAATGAGCTGTAAGTGCAAATTTAAAATGCAAGTACTCTTTTAATGGATAGAGGGGTCCACGTAATTAGAAGAAGATGTTAGCAGCGTATAATTTTGGTCGAAATTTTTGGTAAACTAGAAGGCTAGAGGGTTATGATTGCTGGATCCTTAATTCCGTTAAGTTGTAATGCGTTTTTGGCTATTGGGCTAACCAATTAATGGATCATTTAATCCTTTAATGATTCTACAAACTTGGACCGAATTCTTTTAGTTTATGTATTGGGCTGTCATAAAATTCTTGTGGGCCGAACTACACAAAGGCTTGGGAATTGTAAACAGACAAATGACGGGCTATATAGAATTAGGTTATGATTTAAAACAGAAAAGGAGAAGTAGAGCAGTTGGTTAAGGTGTGTTGTGGGTTAAGTGAGAGGTCTTGAGTTCGAGCCTGGGCATAGACATTTCTTTTTGGAGTTTCCTCTAGTGAGGTAGTTATTAATATTACTCTTATTATTATTGTTATGGTTATTGTTATTTATTATTATTATTATTATTACTAATTATTAATATTATCATTATTATTATGAATAATATTATCCTTATTATGATTATCATAATGACTTTTATCAATAAAATTAGTAGTATTATCATTAAGATTAATATTTTAATTATCATTATTATTAAACTTATCTTTTTATTAAAATTAAAATTAAAAATTATCATTATTATAATTATCATTATTATTTTTATTTAAATTGACATTATTGATATCATTATTATTATCATTATAAAGAAACTACAACTTTTTAATCATTAGTATTAGTAATACTTTACCAAATAACAATTAGTACATAACACTATATTTAAAACATATAACATATTATTTAAAATAACAAGTATATTACTAATAATATAAATTTGTTCGATTACAATCATATGTGTTAATATATATAAATAATATAGGTTCGTGAATCCGAGGCCAACCCTGCATTGTTCAATATAGTCATATGTATTTTTACTACAAAATACATTAGGTGAGTTTCATTTGATTCCCTTTTTCTACATATTTTTGGGCTGAGAATACATGCGCTGTTTTATAAATGTTTTACGAAATAGGCACAAGTACTAAAATTAATTCTATGTGGGTTAGAATCAAAAATCCCCTAGCTTGGTAACTTTAACTATTGGTTTATGAACTAATAGGCGCGAATCCTAAAGATAGATCTATCGGGTTTTACACCCCCACCCAGATGTTGTTCTAGTCACTACTAAACTAGAAGAACGGGTGTTTAGTACTTCGAGGTTAACGGAATGCACTTGATTCGGTACACATATTATTGTAACTCAGGGGTACACACTCTTGTTAAGGCTAGTTACCGGGTGCCCATAACTTATAGAATACTTTTACATACACTTGCGAGTGTATTATGTTTATGAATATGAAATCTTGTGGTCTATTGAAACTTTTGATAACTGTTGTTACGATAAACCTATGAACTCACCAACCTTTTGGTTGACACTTTTAAGCATGTTTATTCTCAGGTACGAATTAAGTCTTCCGCTGTGCATTAGCTCATTTTAAGGACATTACTTGGAGTCGATCATCGCGATGGGACCAAATGTTGATGATTTCGTCCAGGGGGATAAGGACGGGTTATGACAGATGGTATCAGAGCATTGGTCTTAGCGAACCAGGTCATACATTAATGTGTCTAACTGATAGTTGTTAGGATGCATTAGCGAGTCTGGACTTCGACCTTAGCTGCATATTATAAGTATTATTTATCATTCCTGGTGGAAAATTACCTGCTTATCATTCCTAAGTCTAGACACGACTTCCTGCACTTATTTGATAGATAGTGTATAGATAAATTCATATCTTAGCGTATCTGTTACTGTAGACTTTATCTGACACGTTTCCTTAAATCCTTCCGTAATCTACGGGATCTCCTGTACTATGTATAGGTATTCTATGTAATTAGAATATCATCCGATATCCGAAAATCATCACATATCGAAAAATCCTTTATTCACTCGTACGCAATGGAACTCACCATTAGACCAAGTCCCTCGGATTCCGATATGGAGTCCCACTCCAGCTTCCGAAAGCAGCGTCACCAGAATGAATCACCCAGTCATCTATCCCCAAACTCTTATGATGTGTTCGTAGTCGACTTAACCAATGGTGACAAGAAGAACGCGATCCTTTTCACCCACCAACCTGCACCCTCGGCGAAGAACCCGAAACACTTACCGGCGAACCTGTTCGAAACACCATTTTCACCTTCAGTTCCCGAATATCTCGTCACGATTAGATTCTATCCACAATTCTAAACTCTATTCACTCGCTTGTTTCAACCGCCAATCATTCCGGGGAAGTCAACGAGCTTCGCGTTTGAGTCGTGGCGTTGGAGAATATGGTGCAAAACTTACCAGCACCAGCAATATCACCGGCACCAACAGTACCACCAACAACCCAAGTTTCAACATCACATGCCTCAACATCTCACTCTGTACCTCGAGCATAATCATCGTTCTACGTTTCGTTCTATTTACTTTATCTTCGTTCTACATATCGTTCTACATCGATTATCTTCGTTTTACGTATCGTCCTACCTCATTTATCTTCGTTCGAGATGGCGATTATGTAATCTCTAACGTTTTAGAGATTATGTACTCTAGTTCTAACCGTAAATCAATGAGTTTAATATCTTATTGACTCATTAAATCCATGATTACATTTGAAGAAAATATATATGTAAGTATATTTTCATAAAGATCGTAATTAAAAATTCTTTCGTACAAACTGTTAATGGTGAAAATATTTTAACGGGTGGGTAATACCCGAGAAATATTTAGATTTCACATTAATAAGTTACACTGTACACTCTTCAGTTCTAATTCAGCGGTCATTAACAATACTACTCAAGTCCGCACATATACGTATCCGTTCACCAAAGAACAACTATTTTCATTCAAATTCAATTTCATATTTGAATTTTGAGCTATCAAAATTCAACAAGTGGCATAATGAAGAAAACATTGAATAAAATAAAATTTGTTAGAAACAAACGAATTAACTAATTGAAATTTTGTTAAGAATCCACGCTAACTGTTCCAGCTAACTATTCCTAGCTAACTGGTTGCATTTTATTTATCGCAATTTAATTATCGCAATTTACATTCTCGCAATTTTATTTATCGTCATTTAATTTCTGTTATTTATTTCATGCACTTTACATACCGTCGGGACACATGTACAACAATACGTCGGATTAATTCTGAGACAACACGTTGTGCAATGGGTCATGATATATATTTATTTATTTTACGCACTATAAATAACGGGACACATATGCAAGGTTTCGACTTATCATATCGACCCATCTATATATATATTTCGGAACAACCATAGACACTCTATATGTGAAGGTGGGAGTTGGCTATACAGGGTTGGAGTTGATTCCAAAATATATATATGGTTTGAGTTGTGAGCGACACTGAGACCGGTACACGGGTCACGATACGTGTTAATTAATTCGAATATTATATATTTAATTTATATATGAAGTTATTGGACCATCGGACTATTGGACTGCTAACTTTGGACAATTAAAATGAATTAAAATATTGATTATAACATATGAAACTAAATAATTCTTCAAGTTTGCCACTTGACTTCATCTTAAACCTCATTTGTACCTCGACAATTACAATCCGCGTTCAAATCTTTCATGACTTTTGAAAACACCTCGATCGAGAGGATGAACTAGCTGCACCTCATCTACGGAAGAAAAGATTGATGCATATAGTTATGCACCTGAAAAACCCTCGAAAACTGAGTAAACGTTTAACATGTATCTGTGCTAGTACCTTTGGCGTTGTTATTACCGAAAAATCACTTTACAATTCCTTTTCAAATTAGCCAAATTTTGTCACAGCTCCAGCAAGTTGATTTCGACTTCTCGTTCAAAACAACCTTATTATAACCTTGATATATATGCGTACTCTTTATTGTTACCGGGGAATCTTTTATATTCCACCATACTACCATAAGCGTTTAACCATCTAAACACACAAATCCCCTGAAACTAATTCGGTTTGATAACCGATGATCCAGATCCATTAACTTTGAAAATGCTGACGAAGCAGCATGTTGTAGATGGTCTTAATGGCCAAAAGTTGATGATAAAGAAGGAAGTGTTAGGAACGCTCGATAGAAAATTTGGTAGAGAAAAACGGATTGAGCTCACCATGAAGGAGACCAAGGGCAAATACAAGGACCAAACCCTATATTCAAAGAATCCAGGAAATTCTGGATCCTCCGAAATCTTTAGAGAAAATCTTGCTCCGAAGTCATGTTAAAATCCTTGCGGAAACGTTTTCTACATCATCCTTCGATCTAGAAATTTCAAAATATCGTCATAAATATTTTTCAATATTTCTGAAGATATCTTCATAAATATCTTCGTCCGAAATTACCTATTTTCTCGTGTTACCTATGATACCTCATAAAAGAAACTGTTTCAGTTTCTATTCTTCTATAAAATCTGAGTTTAAATTATGGATGATTTTTGGAGAAGTGTAGGGAATTGAAGCATGAGTTAGTATAGTATAATGACGCCGGGCCAACGTGGTTATATTACAGTAAGTCATGCTAAATTTCTAATGGAATGTGATGATGGTTCACATATTTTACCCTCATCATGTGCCATGTTACGCGACTCTTTCATTCTACTTAATCTCTAAGCATATCACGGAATTATTGCCTTGATATTTCTGTTCTTCCGTAACTCCAACAGCTGCTAAAAAAAAAAAATCGTGCTATTACATTTTCTTTCTGATTAGAAGACTTTCTTAAATTCCTTGAATTCCGGAAATCCACCATGACTACGTCAAAAGTCAAGACGGAACTTTTCACTCTTTTGTGATAGCTTCACTCGTACGCTTCACATGATCGAATTGTTTTATCTATATTAATCAATAATGATAAAACTCTATTTATCAACTCATATTCGTCATTAAAACAATTTTATTGTTAGCCATGACGACCTCACTCAAATTTCGGGGACGAAATTTCTTTAACGGGTGGGTAATGTAACGACCCGAAAAATTTCGACTAATTTTAAACCAAACTCTCGATACGATAGTGTAATTTCAACACGATAAGCAAAGTCTGTTATTTTGAGTCTCAAAAATTTTGAACCGTTTCATATATTCAATTAACCTTCGACTGTTCTCGACGATTCACGAACTATTATTTATATATATAATACAAGTTAAATATATATGTAATATTATTACTTGCTTTTTTAAAATAAATATTAATATTAATATCATGATTAATAATAACAATATTGAATTACAAATGTAATAATTGATATATAAATGGTTATATTATTATTATTATTATTATTATTATTATTATTATTAATATTATTATTTGTATTATAAATATAAATATAATTACTAATCAGAAATATTAATTTTATAAAGTAATACGTATTATCATTTGGGATTAGAATCTAAAATTCAATTATCCATCCCCATCAAACTGTATCTATTTCTTGTTATTATCTCCTATCTGTTAAACGTCTGAATCAAATTATCAAAACGTTACAAATCCAGTACATATCGATCATAGCCTTTATATTGTTTTTATTCTATTTCTCCCAATCTTCCTTGTCCGATTCAAAGATGCTGTCGACTACTTTACCCTATAAGTCAATCGAATGGTGCATTGATATGAATTAGTGAGATTAATATTGATTTACTGTGTTCGTTTTCTTCCTCTCACATATTAAACATACGGAGTAATATATATATTCTTAGACCCTACACATAAATGGAAGATACCCTAACAATTAATCTTACGGCCACCATCTTCGGAGAACCACCACCTTACACCACCTTTCTTCCTCAATCACCACCAAACAACACCACCGTAAGCTACAATAAACCATCGTATATCACCACCATGAACAAATCTAGCTTTCACCATTCCTACTTCCTGTGTCCTCTTCGTGAACTACTGAGCCACCTTCTTGATCAACCTCCGATTCACCATCCTTAATCATCATCTATCACCTCAATAAACACCACTTTCGGTCATCCCATAACCGTCATCCATCATCAATATTTTCTTATTATTCTTTCATCAAACCCACACATATCTTCGACTATTTTGCTATATTCGATCAATCATAAACACCACCTTGTTGCTGCTACCCTAATACATAATTTTTATTTTAGTTCGAAACCCATTCGTGTTGAGACTACTGCCGTTTCCTGTTTGTTGTTCGATGGACCAAACCCTTCGCCAACTATTGTTGCTTTCGATAACACCAAGACCGAAAACCCAAGTCACCACCTAGTTAACTATCCATGTCAAACCATAAACTGTCGACCACCTTCACCCACGATCAATTCACCACGTATCATTGAATATCACCACCGATCATCCTAAACTTCTGATGACCGGTCCTTTATGTTTCTGCTTGACTTCACTCATCATCGAGACCAACACCAAAACCACTTGTTATGCAGTTGCTGCTATCCAACTCTTTTTCTGTTTTGAACGAGTAAACAACACACTAAACAAACCCATTATTTTTTTTAGTGTTCACTGTGTCGAATGATGATGATGGGTAATATAAAACTCGATGATGATAATATATAGAAATAATGAAGATGGTTGTGTTGACTGCAAGTGGAGGACAGCTTTGTCCCTTTATTCCTTCTAGTCGTTTTTTCTTTCTTTTCTTGTATTTCAACCGACAAGGGATACGTGGACAATGTATGGGATATATATATATTTTACTCAAAAGAAAATTTGCACAACTTGTTGATACAAATCCCCACAATGAGCTGTAAGTGCAAATTTAAAATGCAAGTACTCTTTTAATGGATAGAAGGGTCCACGTAATTAGAAGAAGATGTTAGCAGCGTATAATTTTGGTCGAAATTTTTGGTAAACTAGAAGGCTAGAGGGTTATGATTGCTGGATCCTTAATTCCGTTAAGTTGTAATGCGTTTTTGGCTATTGGGCTAACCAATTAATGGATCATTTAATCCTTTAATGATTCTACAAACTTGGGCCGAATTCTTTTAGTTTATGTATTGGGCTGTCATAAAATTCTTGTGGGCCGAACTACACAAAGGCTTGGGAATTGTAAACAGACAAATGACGGGCTATATAGAATTAGGTTATGATTTAAAACAGAAAAGGAGAAGTAGAGCAGTTGGTTAAGGTGTGTTGTGGGTTAAGTGAGAGGTCTTGAGTTCGAGCCTGGGCATAGACATTTCTTTTTGGAGTTTCCTCTAGTGAGGTAGTTATTAATATTACTCTTATTATTATTGTTATGGTTATTGTTATTTATTATTATTATTATTACTAATTATTAATATTATCATTATTATTATGAATAATATTATCCTTATTATGATTATCATAATGACTTTTATCATTAAAATTAGTAGTATTATCATTAAGATTAATATTTGAATTATCATTATTATTAAACTTATCTTTTTATTAAAATTAAAATTAAAAATTATCATTATTATAATTATCATTATTATTTTTATTTAAATTGACATTATTGATATCATTATTATTATCATTATAAAGAAACTACAACTTTTTAATCATTAGTATTAGTATTACTTTACCAAATAACAATTAGTACATAACACTATATTTAAAACATATAACATATTATTTAAAATAACAAGTATATTACTAATAATATAAATTTGTTCGATTACAATCATATGTGTTAATATATATAAATAATATAGGTTCGTGAATCCGAGGCCAACCCTGCATTGTTCAATATAGTCATATGTATTTTTACTACAAAATACATTAGGTGAGTTTCATTTGATTCCCTTTTTCTACATATTTTTGGGCTGAGAATACATGCGCTGTTTTATAAATGTTTTACGAAATAGGCACAAGTACTAAAATTAATTCTATGTGGGTTAGAATCAAAAATCCCCTAGCTTGGTAACTTTAACTATTGGTTTATGAACTGATAGGCGCGAATCCTAAAGATAGATCTATCGGGTTTTACACCCCCACCCAGATGTTGTTCTAGTCACTACTAAACTAGAAGAACGGGTGTTTAGTACTTCGAGGTTAACGGAATGCACTAGATTCGGTACACATATTATTGTAACTCAGGGGTACACACTCTTGTTAAGGCTAGTTACCGGGTGCCCATAATTTATAGAATACTTTTACATACACTTGCGAGTGTATTATGTTTATGAATATGAAATCTTGTGGTCTATTGAAACTTTTGATAACTGTTGTTACGATAAACCTATGAACTCACCAACCTTTTGGTTGACACTTTTAAGCATGTTTATTCTCAGGTACGAATTAAGTCTTCCGCTGTGCATTAGCTCATTTTAAGGACATTACTTGGAGTCGATCATCGCGATGGGAGCAAATGTTGATGATTTCGTCCAGGGGGATAAGGACGGGTTATGACACCTACGCACCCACATCGAGAAACTGTGAGATTAGTTATGCTGATTCTGTTTTGAGATGGCATAGATAAAGCACAGTTACATGAAATTATGTATAATTGGAACTGATCACGTTAAATTGACCATATGGAATGGTATTGGAATGAACGCATGATTTAGTACAATATAATGACGCCAGGCCAGCGTGATTCTATTGAAGTAAATCATGCAGAAGTTGCAATGTTACTACATGAGGAATATGGGGTGATCCAGGGAAAATTTTGTTAGGAATCACTTGAGCATACACATTATAGCCTGTTAAAGGTAGGGAAAGAATAACCACGTAGCCTATATACTGTACAAGAAGGGCCTTGATTGCAGAATTGAAAACCCGAAAATTTGTTATAGATATCGACACCCTGGATATTTAAGGAAAAAGTTCTCATATAGGAAAAACTTTAAAATTACATGCGATAAAACAATCGTTATGGAGACTTGCATGGATCCTGATTTTAGTTAGGGTACATTTTGAAAGGACCCGTTCATATACATTATAAACGATTCACAATAGTTGATTACATTGCGAGGTATTTGACCTCTATATGATACATTTTACAAACATTGCATTCGTTTTTAAAAGACAATCTTTCTTTACATCAAAAATTGACAGGAATGCATACCATTTCATAATATCTACTATCCAACTATAAATTGATTTAATAATAATCTTTGATGAACTCAATGACTCGAATGCAACGTTCTTCGAAATATGCTATGAAAGACTCCAAGTAATATCTTTAAAATGAGCAAATGCACAGCGGAAGATTTCTTTAACACCTGAGAATAAACATGCTTTAAAGTGTCAACCAAAAGGTTGGTGAGTTCATTAGTTTATCATAATCATTTATTTCCATCATTTTAATAGACCACAAGAATTTCATTTCCAGTTCTCATAAATATACGTCCCATTCATAGAGACAAAAATAATCATTCATATGGTGAACACCTGGTAACCGACATTAACTAGATACATATAAGAATATCCCTTATCATTCCGGGATCCTCCTTCAGACATGATATAAATTTCGAAGTAGTAAAGCATCCGGTACTTTAGATGAGGTTTGTTAGGCCCAATAGATCTATCTTTAGGATTCGCGTCAATTAGGGTGTCTGTTCCCTAATTCTTAGATTACCAGACTTAATAAAAAGGGGCATATTCAATTTCGATAATTCAACCATATAATGTAGTTTCGATTACTTGTGTCTATTTCGTAAAACATTTATAAAAAATTACGCATGTATTCTCAGCCCAAAAATATAAAGCGTAAAAAGGTAAATGAAACTCACCATACTGTATTTCGTAGTAAAAATACATATAACATCATTGAACAAGTGCAAGGTTGGCCTCGGATTCATGAACCTAAATTAATTATATATATTTATGTGTTGGTCAATATTTGTCTAAAAAATTAGGTCAAGTCATAGTGTACCACAATCCTAATGCTCGAGACTAATATGCAAAAATCAACAAAAGTAAATTTGACTCAAAATAATTTCCAAAAATCTATACATGATTAATATATAGTTTAAATATCGTCATTTTATATTTTTAAATATTTTTAAAAGATTTATTAGAGTAAATAATATAATTTATTTATTAATAAATAAAATTTTATATTAATTTATATAATAAAATATACTTTTATATATATTAAGTAATAAAATTTATAGGGTTCATTTAATATCTTAAAGATAATATGATAGGTATTATTAAAGTAAGTTATTACACGTAGTAAAATATGTTTGTATCACATATTTATTTGATAAAATAATATCTATAATGATAGTAAGTAAAAGTTGTATTATTTTGTAATAATAATTATTATTATAAAAATATCAATATTTATAATTACTAAGATGATATTATGATAAAACGATAATTCTAATTATGATAACTTTAATATTTACGATAATTTTTAATATTATCTTTAAAATAATAATTCTATTTAAAATAATAATAATAATGATATTTTATAGTAACAATGACATTTCTATTAAAATGATAATTTTTGTTAAAATGATAGTTTTAATACTAACGATATTTTTAATAATAATAGTAATGATAAAAATAATAAGAACTATAATTTTATCTAAATCAATATCTTATAATATTTTAATTTCATCATGATACTCTTACTCATTATTTCCTAATCGTTTCGTTTAATAGCTTTTAATCGCCTTTTATATCGTGTTCATAATAATGATAATAATAGTAATCAAAATAATTAGGTGTTACAAATATTTGTTTTAATTACACTAATATTAATAATGATAGTTACTATAACATTTTTAACGATAATACTAATAATTATCTTAATGATAATATAGTAATAATAATAATAACAATGACAATATCCATTTTTAAATAATGATATATATATTAATAATGATAATAATAATAATAATACTAATAATAATAATAATAATAATTGGATAATAATAATAATACTAATTATAACTTTAACGATAATAATAATAAAAAAAATAACAATTTTTAATGATAAATCCCTTTTATTGATAAAGATAATAATAATGATAATAATAAGATAAAACTAGAACGACGATAAAAACGATGATAATAATAATAATTTTTAATAAAAATATCGAAAATTCAATTGATTATAACTTCTAATCCGTTCATCGAAACCATTCGATATCTAAAGGAAAAGTCCTTAAATTTTTGCTAGCTTTCCAATGACATGCATATCTTATACCTTATCTCAACCGCAAGTGTAACTAATTCAATATTCAACCTAACCTGTCTAAGGGCAATATCAAAAGTACAAGCATGCATAATCCTAAATACTTGAGCACTAGTTAGGGATACACTATTAGTATGTAAAAGTTAAATTATGAGTACTCACGTATCAATATTGAGATTCAATATTGCAGGAAAGGTACGTAGACGCAACGGAAATGATAAACACTATATTAACCTCACGAGCATACCCATGAACCATACTCAATCACCTCCATAGCTATAACCCATAATTTCCTTAATCCTATCCTACTCGAAAAACAATTTCGAAATCACTCGGACAGCACTCTTTTTATGTATACTAATAATATCTTGAAATAATACGGAGTAAATATATATATGTAAATTGATTGAGAGAGTTTAGAGAAAAATATTTTCAAGTTTCTATGAAATAATGAAACCTATTGAATTCTATTTATAATAGATTTTTGAATTATTAAAGTGAATTATTAAAGTGAATTATTAAAGTATGAATTATTAAAGTGAATTATTAAAGTATGAATTATTAAAGTGAATTATTAAAGTATGAATTATTAAAGTGAATTATTAAAGTTAAATTAAAGTAAAAATAAAGTAAAGGTAAAGTTTAAGTATAGTAAAAGTATAAAACTATGTACGTATAATACGCGTATAAATATATATAATACTAATTTAAATCGTTATATATATTTAATAAAATAAAATATAAATATCGTTATCTTTATCATTCTAGTTAAGTAATGAGTTGTCAAAAGTGGTTCTAGATACTTATAAAAGTTTTATAGGTTTTAATAATAAGGTTCTTTTTAAACTGAAAACGTTTTTGTACGTTTGAAACTAAATAGATCAATCGAGTCTTTATGAGATTCAATCTTCCACTATCCTTTGTCTAGTTCTCAATGATTGACAATTTGTTCTTATTTATAAATCACTTTACCATTTTCCGAATATTGTTAAAATGGAAAGATTTCTCAAATCAACGTGGGCCTTTCAACAGAGACTTGTAATCATAATTCAATATATCTGATAATTCTGTAGTGACCCGACCTTTTCCATGTTTATATATATATATTAAATGAAATTGTTATTTACATGATTAAGTGTTCCCAACATGTTAAGCAATCAAACTTGTTAAGACTTGATTAATTGAAATAGATTTCATATAGACAATTGACCACCCAAGTTGACCGGTGATTCACGAACGTTAAAACTTGTAAAAACTATATGATGACATATATATGGATATATATATAGTTAACATGATACTATGATAATTAAACATATCATTAAGTATATTAACAATGAACTACATATGAAAAAACAAGACTACTAACTTAATGATTTTTAAACGAGACATATATGTAACGATTATCGTTGTAAAGACATTTAATGTATATATATATCATATTAAGAGATATTCATACATGATAATATCATGATAATATAATAATTTAAAATCTCATTTGATATTATAAATATTGGGTTAACAACATTTAACAAGATCGTTAACTTAAAGGTTTCAAAACAACACTTACATGTAACGACTAACGATGACTTAACGACTCAGTTAAAATGTATATACATGTAGTGTTTTAATATGTATTTATACACTTTTGAAAGACTTAAATACACTTATCAAAATACTTCTACTTAACAAAAATGCTTACAATTACATCCTCGTTCAGTTTCATCAACAATTCTACTCGTATGCACCCGTATTCGTACTCGTACAATACACAGCTTTTAGATGTATGTACTATTGATATATACACTCCAATGATCAGCTCTTAGTAGCCCATGTGAGTCACCTAACACATGTGGGAACCATCATTTGGCAACTAGCATGAAATATCTCATAAAATTACAAAAATATGAGTAATCATTCATGACTTATTTACATGAAAACAAAATTACATATCCTTTATATCTAATCCATACACCAATGACCAAAAACACCTACAAACACTTTCATTCTTCAATTTTCTTCATCTAATTGATCTCTCTCAAGTTCTATCTTCAAGTTCTAAGTGTTCTTCATAATTTCCAAAAGTTCTAGTTTCATAAAATCAAGAATACTTCCAAGATTGCAAGTTTACTTCCAAGTTTTCTAAATCCATTCCAAGTAATCATCCAAGATCAAGAAACCTTTGTTACTTACAGTAGGTTATCTTTCTAATACAAGGTAATAATCATATTCAAACTTTAATTCAATTTCTATAACTATAACAATCTTATTTCGAGTGGAAATCTTACTTGAAATTGTTTTCGTGTCATGATTCTGCTTCAAGAACTTTCAAGCCATCCAAGGATCCTTTGAAGCTAGATTTATTTTTTTATTTCCAGTAAGTTTACCCAAGGAACTTAAGGTAGTAATGATGTTCATAACATCATTCGATTCATACATATAAAGCTATCTTATTCGAAGGTTTAAACTTGTAATCACTAGAACATAGTTTAGTTAATTCTAAACTTGTTCGCAAATAAAAGTTAATCCTTCTAACTTGACTTTTAAAATCAACTAAACACATGTTCTATATCTATATGATATGCTAACTTAATGATTTAAAACCTGGAAACACGAAAAACATCGTAAAACCGGAGTTACGCCGTCGTAGTAACACCGCGAGCTGTTTTGGGTTAGTTAATTAAAAACTATGATAAACTTTGATTTAAAAGTTGTTATTCTGAGAAAATGATTTTTATTATGAACATGAAACTATATCCAAAAATTATGGTTAAACTCAAAGTGGAAGTATGTTTTCTAAAATGGTCATCTAGACGTCGTTCTTTCGACTGAAATGACTACCTTTACAAAAACGGCTTGTAACTTATTTTTCTGACTATAAACCTATACTTTTTTCTGTTTATATTCATAAAATAGAGTTCAATATGAAACCATAGCAATTTGATTCACTCAAAACGGATTTAAAATGAAGAAGTTATGGGTAAAACAAGATTGGATAATTTTTCTCATTTTAGCTACGTGAAAATTGGTAACAAATCTATTCCAACCATAACTTAATCAACTTGTATTATATATTATGTAATCTTGAGATACCATAGACACGTATACAATGTTTTGACCTATCATGTCGACACATCTATATATATTTCGGAACAACCATAGACACTCTATATGTGAATGTTGGAGTTAGCTATTCAGGGTTGAGGTTGATTCCAAAATATATATAGTTTGAGTTGTGATCAATACTGAGATACGTATACACTGGGTCGTGGATTGATTCAAGATAATATTTATCGATTTATTTCTGTACATCTAACTGTGGACAACTAGTTGTAGGTTACTAACGAGGACAGCTGACTTAATAGACTTAAAACATCAAAATATATTAAAAGTGTTGTAAATATATTTTGAACATACTTTGATATATATGTATATATTGTTATAGGTTCGTGAATCAACCAGTGGCCAAGTCTTACTTCCCGATGAAGTAAAAATCTGTGAAAGTGAGTTATAGTCCCACTTTTAAAATCTAATATTTTTGGGATGGGAATACATGCAGGTTTTATAAATGATTTACAAAATAGACACAAGTACGTGAAACTACATTCTATGGTTGAATTATCGAAATCGAATATGCCCCTTTTTATTAAGTCTGGTAATCTAAGAATTAGGGAACAGACACCCTAATTGACGCGAATCCTAAAGATAAGATCTATTGGGCCTAACAAACCCCATCCAAAGTACCGGATGCTTTAGTACTTCGAAATTTATATCATATCCGAAGGGTGTCCCGGAATGATGGGGATATTCTTATATATGCATCTTGTTAATGTCGGTTACCAGGTGTTCACCATATGAATGATTTTTATCTCTATGTATGGGATGTGTATTGAAATATGAAATCTTGTGGTCTATTATTATGATTTGATATATATAGGTTAAACCTATAACTCACCAACATTTTTGTTGACGTTTTAAGCATGTTTATTCTCAGGTGATTATTAAGAGCTTCCGCTATTGCATACTTAAATAAGGACGAGATTTGGAGTCCATGCTTGTATGATATTGTGTAAAAACTGCATTCAAGAAACTTATTTTGTTGTAACATATTTGTATTGTAAATCATTATGTAATGGTCGTGTGTAAACAGGATATTTTAGATTATCATTATTTGATAATCTACGTAAAGCTTTTTAAGCCTTTATTGATGAAATAAAGGTTATGGTTTGTTTTAAAATGAATGCAGTCTTTGAAAAACGTCTCATATAGAGGTCAAAACCTCGCAACGAAATCAATTAATATGGAACGTTTTTAATCAATAAGAACGGGACATTTCAGTTGGTATCCGAGCGTTGGTCTTAGAGAACCAGAAAATTTGCATTAGTGTGTCTTATCGAGTTTGTTAGGATGCATTAGTGAGTCTGGACTTCGACCGTGTTTTCTTTAAAAATGATTGCTTAACATTTTTGTTGGAAACTATATATTATTAACATGTATATATTATGTGATATATTAATCTCTTAACATGTTTGATATTGTGTGATAGATGTCTACCTCTAGCACAAATCCCATTGACTCACCTAATAATAACGAAGAGTCGAATATATATTGGACTGATTCACAAGTTCCCGAAGAAGAACCGGAAGAAGAATCAGAACCGGAAGAAGAATCAGAACCGGAAGAGGAGGAACCGGAGGAGGAAATAGAACCGGTGGGGGAAATAATAAAACGGTTAAGTAAAAGAAAATCCTCAACCAACCGACCAAGGTTAATTATGGTCAATGGTGTTTCTGCCAAGGAAGCAAAATATTGGGAGGATTACCAATTCTCCGATGAATCGGATTCCGACGAGAATTCCGATGATGTTATAGAAATTACCCCAACTGAATTTAAAAAGGCAAAAGAAAATAATAAGGGAAAGGGCATAAAAATAGAGAAATCTAATTCCAACCCCGATGAACTTTATATGTATCGTCAACCCCCGAAGTCCTTAAGTTGTAACAATGACCCGGGAACCTCTAAACCACCAGGTTTTTCTAAACCAATGTGGAAAACGACGGCTCATATTAGGGGAACATCATATATCCCTAGAAACTTGGCAAAATGAACCAAAACCAAAGAAGAAGAAACAAGCGAGTCGGAATAAGATAGTTGTATTCGTGTGGTGTAATATATGTAATATAGTGTGCTTATGCTTTATGATATATGTAAAAATTGCTTGTATTAATAAGTATTTTTTTTATGAATCTAACTCTTGTCTATTTTACAGTATAAAAACACAAAATGGATAGACAACCCAATATTTTAAGAGACCTACCCGGAGACATGATTGATGAAATCTTGTCTAGAGTCGGTCAGAATTCTTCGGCACAACTATTTAAGGCGAGATCAGTTTGTAAGACATTCGAAGAACGTTCCAAGAATGCCTTGGTTTATAAAAGGCTTTCGTTCGAAAGATGGGGGATATCACATTGGGAAATCCATAAGTTACGATGTGTTTACTTTGACGCATATATTGCGGGGAACCCAAATGCTATTTTACGCAATGGGTTAAGAAATTATTTTGACTCAATATATCCGAATATTGGACTTCGTGATTTAGAAAAAGCGGCTAACATGCAACATAAAGAAGCATGTTATGCTTACGGATTAGTAATGTTCGCTTCTCACCAAAGTGAGAACAAGAACATCGGGCTACAACTATTAAACAAAACATTCCCACAAGTGACGGAGTCGGTAATTGGGGTAAGAAATGAGGTTTTTAGATTGTTACGGGACTGTTGGACATTACGAAACCCTCGTCCCTTTGACGACGTTACAACACGTTGTCTTATCAATGGCCATAACGGTTATGTTCCACAAGACTAAGGATGGGAAGTAGTCCTAGTAAAACCAGAATGCATGACTTGTTTCTGGACGTATGAATTACGTGTCTTTATTGCCTTTGTTGAACGACTTGTGTACTAGCTAGAATTATCTTCACAACTATCTTGTATCAAAGTTATTGTGTGCTATATTTCATGCTATATGTAAAAAAAAAAGCGGTATTGTAAGTTTGCAAGTTATTGTATAAAGGTTTGAATATGATATTTTTTTTTTGTGATTAGTTTTTCATATAGAATTGTAGTAGTTGAAATGGTATGTTAGCTACTAAGTATGAACTTAACGGGTAGGTACTACCCTAATTAAAGAGTATAAAACGCTAATATGAAGAAAGAGCTTTTATAAATAAGTTCATATTACGCTACGAAATACTATTGACTACTCTTGATATTCTATATGATTAACTCATTTCATTTGACTATTCTGAAGGAAATGGCACCGACTACTCGACACACCTTGAATATGAGAGAAGAGGAATTTCGTGCCTTTCTTGCTTCAAACATAGCTGCAATACAGGCTGCGCTACATACCAACAATAACCTTGGATCTAGCAGTACAGGAAATCGTGTAGGATGCACCTACAAAGAATTCACTGCCTGCAAACCTTTGTAATTTGATGGAAACGAAGGACCGATCGGATTGAAACGGTGGACCGAGAAGGTCGAATCGGTGTTTGCCATAAGTAAGTGTGCTGAAGAGGACAAAGTGAAGTACGCTACGCATACCTTCACAGGTTCTGCGTTAACATGGTGGAATACCTATCTAGAGCAAGTGGGACAAGACGATGCGTACGCACTACCGTGGTCAGCATTCAAGCACTTGATGAACGAGAAGTACCGTCCCAGAACCGAGGTCAATAGGCTCAAGACAGAACTTAGAGGGTTACGAACCCAAGGATTTGATATTACCACGTACGAAAGACGATTCACAGAATTGTGCCTATTGTGTCCGTGAGCATTCGAAGATGAGGAAGAGAAGATCGACGCGTTTGTGAAAGGATTACCGGAAAGAATCCAAGAAGATATAAGTTCACACGAGCCCACCTCCATACAACAGGCATGTAGAATGGCTCACAAACTAGTGAACCAGATTGAAGAAAGAATTAAAGAACAGACTGCTGAAGAGGCCAATGTGAAGCAAGTCAAAAGAAAGTGGGAGAAAAACAGTGATAAGAATCACCAATACAACAACAACAGCAATTACAACAATAATCGCAACAATTATCCCAACAATCGCAACATCAATCGCAACTACAACAAACGGCCCAACAACAACAACACCAACAACAACAACAACAACTACTACAACAATCATCTCAACAACAATAATAACCGCAACAACAACAACAATCAGAAGCAGCTATGCCAAAGGTGTGAAAAGTATCACTCGGGGTTCTGCACCAAATTTTGCAACAAGTGTAAAAGAAATGGTCATAGCGCGGCGAAGTGTGAGGTCTACGGACCAGGGGTTAATAGAATGAAAGGAAAAATGGTGTCGGAACGAGTAATGGCGGAGCAAGTAGTATCGGAGCAAGTTATGCCAATGTAGTTTGTTATAAATGTGGAAAACCGGGCCACATTATTAGAAATTGCCCGAACCAGGAGAACACGAATGGACGAGGCCGCGGAAGAGTTTTCAATATTATTGCGGCAGAGGCACAGGAAGACCCGGAGCTTGTTACGGGTACGTTTCTTATTGACAATAAATCTGCTTATATTTTATTTGATTCGGGTGCGGATAGAAGCTATATGAGTAGAGATTTTTGTGCTAAATTAAGTTATCCATTGACGCCTTTGGATAGTAAATTTTTACTCGAATTAGCAAATGGTAAATTAATTTCAGCAGATAATATATGTCGGAATCGAGAAATTAAACTGGTTAGCGAAACATTTAAGATAGATTTGTACCAGTAGAGATAGGGAGTTTTGATGTGATAATCGGTATGGACTGGTTGAAAGAAGTGAAAGCAGAGATCGTTTGTTACAAAAATGCAATTCGCATTATACGAGAAAAAGGAAAACCCTTAATGGTGTACGGAGAAAAGGGCAACACGAAGCTACATCTTATTAGTAATTTGAAGGCACAAAAACTAATAAGAAAAGGTTGCTATGCTGTTCTAGCACACGTCGAGAAAGTACAAACTGAAGAAAAGAGCATCAATGATGTTCCCATTGCAAAAGAATTTCCTGATGTATTTCTGAAAGAATTACCGGGATTACCCCCACATCGATCCGTTGAATTTCAAATAGATCTTGTACCAGGAGCTGCACCAATAGCTCATGCTCCTTACAGACTCGCACCCAGCGAGATGAAAGAACTGCAAAGCCAATTACAAGAACTTTTAGAGCGTGGTTTCATTCGACCAAGCACATCACCGTGGGGAGCTCCTGTTTTGTTTGTCAAGAAGAAAGATGGTACATTCAGGTTGTGTATCGACTACCGAGAGTTGAACAAACTTACCATCAAGAACCGCTACCCACTACCGAGAATCAACGACTTATTTGATCAACTACAAGGCTCGTCTGTTTATTCAAAGATTGACTTACGTTCCGGGTATCATCAAATGCGGGTGAAAGAAGATGATATTCCAAAGACTGCTTTCAGAACATGTTACGGTGATTATGAGTTTATGGTCATGCCGTTTGGTTTAACTAATGCACCAGCTGTGTTCATGGACCTTATGAACCGAGTGTGTGGACCATACCTTGACAAGTTTGTCATTGTTTTCATTGATGACATACTTATTTACTCAAAGAATGATTAAGAGCACGAAGAACATTTGAGAAAAGTGCTAGAAGTATTGAGGAAAGAAAAACTGTACGCTAAGTTTTCAAAGTGTGCATTTTGGTTGGAAGAAGTTCAATTCCTCGGTGACATAGTGAACAAAGAAGGTATCCAGGTGGACCCGGCAAAGATCGAAACCGTTGAAAAGTGGAAAACCCCAAAAACTCCGAAGCATATGCGTCAATTTTTAGGATTGGCTGGTTACTACAGAAGATTCATCTAAGATTTCTCCAAAATAGCAAAACCCTTGACTGCATTAACGCATAAATGGAAGAAATTTGAATGGAAGGATGAACAAGAGAAGGAGTTTCAATTATTGAAGAAAAAGCTAACTACGGCACCTATATTGTCATTGGCTGAAGGGAATGATGATTTTGTGATTTATTGTGACGTATCAAAGCAAGGTCTCGGTTGTGTATTAATGCAACGGACGAAGGTGATTGCTTATGCGTCTAGACAATTGAAGATTCACGAGCAAAATTATACGACGCATGATTTAGAATTAGGCGCGGTTGTTTTTGCATTAAAGACTTGGAGGCACTACTTATATGGGGTCAAAAGTATTATATATACCGACCACAAAAGTCTTCAACACATATTTAATCAGAAACAACTGAATATGAGGCAGCGTAGGTGGATTGAATTGTTGAATGATTACGACTTTGAGATTCGTTACCACCCGGGGAAGGCAAATGTGGTAGCCGACGCCTTGAGCAGAAAGGACAGAGAACCCATTCGAGTAAAATCTATGAATATAATGATTCACACTAACCTTACTTCTCAAATAAGGAGGCGCAACAAGGAGTTTTAAAAGAGGGAAATTTAAAGGATGAAATACCCAAAGGATCGGAGAAGCATCTTAATATTCGGGAAGACGGAACCCGGTATAGGGCTGAAAGAATTTGGGTACCAAAATTTGGAGATATGAGAGAAATGGTACTTAGAGAAGCTCATAAAACCAGATACTCAATACATCCTGGAACGGGGAAGATGTACAAGGATCTTAAGAAACATTTTTGGTGGCCAGGTATGAAAGCCGATATTGCTAAATATGTAGGAGAATGTTTGACGTATTCTAAGGTCAAAGCTGAACATCAGAAACCATCAGGTATACTACAACAACCTGAAATCCCGGAATGGAAATGGGAAAACATTACCATGGATTTCATTACTAAATTGCCAAGGACTGCAAGTGGTTATGATACTATTTGGGTAATAGTTGATCGTCTCACCAAGTCAGCACACTTCCTGCCAATAAGAGAAGATGACAAGATGGAGAAGTTAGCACGACTGTATTTGAAGGAAGTCATCTCCAGACATGGAATACCAATCTCTATTATCTCTGATAGGGATGGCAGATTTATTTCAAGATTCTGGCAGACATTACAACAAGCATTGGGAACTCGTCTGGACATGAGTACTGCCTATCATCCACAAACTGATGGGCAGAGCGAAAGGACGATTCAAACGCTTGAAGATATGCTACGAGCTTGTGTTATTGATTTCGGAAACAGTTGGGATCGACATCTACCATTAGCAGAATTTTCCTACAACAACAGCTACCATTCAAGCATTGAGATGGCGCCGTTTGAAGCACTTTATGGTAGAAAGTGCAGGTCTCCGATTTGTTGGAGTGAAGTGGGGGATAGACAGATTACGGGTCCGGAGATAATACAAGAAACTACCGAGAAAATCATCCAAATTCAACAAAGATTGAAAACCGCCCAGAGTCGACAAAAGAGCTACGCGGACAGTAAAAGAAAAGATATAGAGTTTGAAATTGGAGAAATGGTCATGCTTAAGGTTTCACCTTGGAAAGGCGTTGCTCGATTTGGTAAACGGGGGAAACTAAATCCAAGGTACATTGGACCATTCAAGATTATAGATCGTGTCGGACCAGTAGCTTACCAACTGGAGCTACCTCAACAACTCGCGGCTGTACATAACACTTTCCACGTCTCAAATTTGAAGAAATGTTTTGCTAAAGAAGATCTCACTATTCTGTTGGACGAAATCCAAATCAATGAAAAACTTCAATTCATTGAAGAACCCGTCGAAATAATGGATCGTGAGGTTAAGAGACTTAAACAAAACAAGATACCGATTATTAAGGTTCGATGGAATGCTCGTAGAGGACCCGAGTTCACCTGGGAGCGTGAAGATCAGATGAAGAAGAAATACCCGCATTTATTTCCAGAAGATACATCAACACCTCCAACTGCTTAAAATTTCGGGACAAAATTTATTTAACGGGTAGGTACTGTAGTGACCCGAACTTTTCCATGTTTATATATATATTAAATGAAATTGTTATTTACATGATTAAGTGTTTCCAACATGTTAAGAAATCAAACTTGTTAAGACTTGATTAATTGAAATAGGTTTCATATAGACAATTGACCACCCAAGTTGACCGGTGATTCACGAACGTTAAAACTTGTAAAAACTATATGATGACATATATATGGATATATATATATATATATATATATATATATATATATATATATATATATATAGTTAACATGATACTATGATAAGTAAACATATCATTAAGTATATTAACAATGAACTACATATGTAAAAACAAGACTACTAACTTAATGATTTTTAAACGAGACATATATGTAACGATTATCGTTGTAAAGACATTTAATGTATATATATCATATTAAGAGATATTCATACATGATAATATCATGATAATATATTAATTTAAAATATCATTTGATATTATAAACATTGGGTTAACAACATTTAACAAGATCGTTAACTTAAAGGTTTCAAAACAACACTTACATGTAACGATTAACGATGACTTAACGACTCAGTTAAAATGTATATACATGTAGTGTTTTAATATGTATTTATACACTTTTGAAAGACTTCAATACACTTATCAAAATACTTCTACTTAACAAAAATGCTTAGAATTACATCCTCGTTCAGTTTCATCAACAATTCTACTCGTATGCACCCGTATTCGTACTCGTACAATACACAGCTTTTAGATGTATGTACTATTGGTATATACACTCCAATGATCAGCTCTTAGCAGCCCATGTGAGTCACCTAACACATGTGGGAACCATCATTTGGCAACTAGCATGAAATATCTCATAAAATTACAAAAATATGAGTAATCATTCATGACTTATTTACATGAAAACAAAATTACATATCCTTTATATCTAATCCATACACCAACGACCAAAAACACCTACAAACACTTTCATTCTTCAATTTTCTTCGTCTAATTGATCTCTCTCAAGTTCTATCTTCAAGTTCTAAGTGTTCTTCATAATTTCCAAAAGTTCTAGTTTCATAAAATCAAGAATACTTCCAAGATTGCAAGTTTACTTCCAAGTTTTCTAAATCCATTCCAAGTAATCATCCAAGATCAAGAAACCTTTGTTACTTACAGTAGGTTATCTTTATAATACAAGGTAATAATCATATTCAAACTTTAATTCAATTTCTATAACTATAACAATCTTATTTTGAGTGGAAATCTTACTTGAAATTGTTTTCGTGTCATGATTCTGCTTCAAGAACTTTCAAGCCATCCAAGGATCCTTTGAAGCTAGATCTATTTTTCTTATTTCCAGTAGGTTTATTCAAGGAACTTAAGGTAGTAATGATGTTCATAACATCATTCGATTCATACATATAAAGCTATCTTATTCGAAGGTTTAAACTTGTAATCACTAGAACATAGTTTAGTTAATTCTAAACTTGTTCGCAAATAAAAGTTAATCCTTCTAACTTGACTTTTAAAATCAACTAAACACATGTTCTATATCTATATGATATGCTAACTTAATGATTTAAAACCTGGAAACACGAAAAACATCGTAAAACCGAATTTATGCCGTCGTAGTAACACCGCGGGCTGTTTTGGGTTAGTTAATTAAAAACTATGATAAACTTTGATTTAAAAGTTGTTATTCTGAGAAAATTATTTTTATTATGAACATGAAACTATATCCAAAAATTATGGTTAAACTCAATGTGAAAGTATGTTTTCTAAAATGGTCATCTAGACGTCGTTCTTTCGACTGAAATGACTACCTTTACAAAAACGGCTTGTAACTTATTTTTCCGACAATAAACCTATACTTTTTCTGTTTATATTCATAAAATAGAGTTCAATATGAAACCATAGCAATTTGATTCACTCAAAACGGATTTAAAATGAAGAAGTTATGGGTAAAACAAGATTGGATAATTTTTCTCATTTTAGCTACGTGAAAATTTGTAACAAATCTATTCCAACCATAACTTAATCAACTTGTATTGTATATTATGTAATCTTGAGATACCATAGACACGTATACAATGTTTCGACCTATCATGTCGACACATCTATATATATTTCGGAACAACCATAGACACTCTATATGTGAATGTTGGAGTTAGCTATACAGGGTTGAGGTTGATTCCAAAATATATATAGTTTGAGTTGTGATCAATACTGAGATACGTATACACTGGGTCGTGGATTGATTCAAGATAATATTTATCGATTTATTTCTGTACATCTAACTGTGGACAACTAGTTGTAGGTTACTAACGAGGACAGCTGACTTAATAGACTTAAAACATCAAAATATATTAAAAGTGTTGTAAATATATTTTGAACATACTTTGATATATATGTATATATTGTTATAGGTTCGTGAATCAACCAGTGGCCAAGTCTTACTTCCCGACGAAGTAAAAATCTGTGAAAGTGAGTTATAGTCCCACTTTTAAAATCTAATATTTTTGGGATGGGAATACATGCAGGTTTTATAAATGATTTACAAAATAGACACAAGTACGTGAAACTACATTCTATGGCTGAATTATCGAAATCGAATATGCCCCTTTTTATTAAGTCTAGTAATCTAAGAATTAGGGAACAGACACCCTAATTGACGCGAATCCTAAAGATATGATATATTGGGCCTAACAAACCCCATCCAAAGTACCGGATGCTTTAGTACTTCGAAATTTATATCATATCCGAAGGGTGTCCCGGAATGATGGGGATATTCTTATATATGCATCTTGTTAATGTCGGTTACCAGGTGTTCACCATATGAATGATTTTTATCTCTATGTATGGGATGTGTATTGAAATATGAAATCTTGTAGTCTATTATTATGATTTGATATATATAGGTTAAACCTATAACTCACCAACATTTTTGTTGACGTTTTAAGCATGTTTATTCTCAGGTGATTATTAAGAGCTTCCGCTGTCGCATACTTAAATAAGGACGAGATTTGGAGTCCATGCTTGTATGATATTGTGTAAAAACTGTATTCAAGAAACTTATTTTGTTGTAACATATTTGTATTGTAAACTATTATGTAATGGTCGTGTGTAAACATGATATTTTAGATTATCATTATTTAATAATCTACGTAAAGCTTTTTAAACCTTTATTGATGAAATAAAGGTTATGGTTTGTTTTAAAATGAATGCAGTCTTTGAAAAACGTCTCATATAGAGGTCAAAACCTCGCAACGAAATCAATTAATATGGAACGTTTTTAATCAATAAGAACGGGACATTTCAAATTCAATCATTTGATCTTATCTTCTAATTCCATTGATAAATATTTTGAAACAGATACAATCATGTAAAGTATTTAATCTAATATTTTTTTTACGTTTCAAGTTATAATATATATACACATATACATATATAATCATATTCGTTTAATGGTTCGTGAATCGTTGGAACTTGGTCGAGGTTGAATGAATGTATGAACATAGTTTAAAATTCTTGAAATTTAACTTAACAAATATTGCTTATCGTGTCGGAAACATATAATGATTAAAGTTTAAATTTGGTTGGAAATTTTCAGGTTGTCACAGTACCTACCCGTTAAAGAAATTTCGTCCCGAAATTTGAGTGGAAAGGTCGTGAATGATAATAAGTATGTTTTTATGATGCATACGGGCTGAAAATTAGAGTTTTATCATCAGCGAATAATTTGGATAAACAATCCATTTATATGAAGAGTACGAATGAAGCTAACATAGAAGAGTGAAATGAGTAAGTGTAGATTCATCTTATCATTTGACGTAGATATGATTGATTCCCAGATTTCAAGGGATTTGAAGAAAATCTTCTTAATAAGATTTGACTCTCCGGTAATCAAGGGAATTAGGATCCGCTTTAAATGCGATCGTCCATTTTAATTGTTCTATCGGAGATTTTTTTATAAATTCACTTCCTTCGTTTCCTTACAACTCACACCTTCTGTTGATGCATTTTATGCAAGTTCCTAGACATCTACCCGCGTCCATTGCAGGTACAACAGTTTACAGGCCACCATGATTGCTCGTTATTATCCTATCCGTGTTTTTATGTTGTTACAGGAACTGCAGGAACGAGATTTAGATGTTTAACTATGTTAGACTTAGTCAGACGTACGAGTGAAGCCTCACTAGTATGGCTGACAGGCTCATACGCACGGTTGATGTTGAGCTAAGTCACAATTACAACCTAAATGAGAAGACACGAGTGAATGATCACCCGTACGGCTGATGAAGCCAACTCGTACGTGTGATGAATGAATCATATGGGTGAGTCAACATCAGGGGTATATAAAGTCTTATGTTCTTCATTTTAGGTTAAGCCTCTCATTTGTTACACACACTCAGATCTAGTGAGCTCCTCCGATTCTCTCTCAGTCCAAATCACCCAGGTGATGAATAATAGCTCTAGGTGTTGATCTAATCACACTTGATTTAGTTGTGGTTTGACTAAATTAATTAAAAAAAAACTTAACCTATTCACTAGAGGGTTTGATTCACTTATTCCGCCATTGTGTGAGTTAAATCTGTTGATTTCTAAGTTCCTAGTCATGTTTCATCACCTTCTATTCTTTCCCCCTCAACTCATATTTTAAAGTATTCATCAATATGCTCCATCCAGTTCTGATTCTCGATATACTTCTAACTTTCATATCGGTCATTCTTCTTTTTCATCTACCGCAGGAAGAATCTATTTACTTCTACTATACTCTTGGGTTTATAGTGTTTCTAGTTCTCCCGTGTCTTTATATTGCTATATGCATCGATATATATGGTTTATAATTTCTGGTTTGTCGTTGGGATTTATATGTTCCCTTATATTTCAAAGTATCTGCTTCTGTCTTCTATAATCATTATCATTCACAGTTAATGCTCTCTTTTATTTGCTGCAATTTATACCCCAATTTCTATTTCAGAGTTTTGTCCTTTCGTTTCTTCTTCTTGCCATTAAGCACCGCTTGTAATGGTCCAGAATTCACAGATATGAATTTCGGAATGAACATTGTTAATGTTCTAGGAAGGAAATTGTGATGGCACGATCTTGACTTGTCAAATTACTAGAATACCTTGGAAAAGGCCGAATCATCAAGAAATATTTTCTTGATATTTTAGAGGTTAAATAGAATACAAGAGTTGTATAACATGGCACATGATGATGTTATGATCTGTGAATCATCACGTTCCATTTAGAAACTCAGCATGACTTACTGTAATATAATCACATTGATCAAGTGTCATTATATTATACTAATTCATGCTTCAGTTCCCAACATTATTTCAAAATATTCATATTTTAAACTTGAATGTTTCAGAATTTTGAAACTAAAATAGTTTCTTTTATGATGTAATACAAATAGCGCGAAGAGATAAATGATTCCAGATAAGAATAGTTATGGAAATATCTTCAGAAATATGGAGGATATTTATAATGAAATATACGATGATATCTTAGAATTTCTAATATCAGAGGATGATGAAGAATATTGTCTGTAAGGGTTTAGTGTCAGGAGCAAGGTATTCGTTAATGACTTCAGCAGACACTGAATCATTTGGATTCTTTGAAGGCAGGTTCAGTCTTTGTGATTTGTTCACATCCTCCTTCATACTTTGCTCAATCCGTTTTCCAGTTCCAAAACTTCTCTATTTCTGAGCTTTGTTAATACACTAATCTTTATCATCAAACTTTTTACTGCTAAGGTCATTTACAGTTTTTGTTGCTTCATCAGCATTTCGAGAACTAGTTCGCGGTTCAGAGTGTTTTTCAGAAACTTCACATTCGAAGTATGTAAGCCTTGGAAATAGACGTTATGTATAACTGTTGGCATCAACATGCTGTGAGATTTCAAAATACTGATTGCTAATTTCCAATGATTCGTATGACAATTCTCGTTACAAGAGGCAGATGAGTAAATGATAAGGTTTCGATAAATATAAAGATTCTTCGGAATGCCCAAGATCAGTGAAGTTGTTGGTAAGTTTATTGCTAATGTGGTGGAATATGAAAGGTTCTCCGGTAACAAAAGGGTAATCACATATATCAAAATTATGATAAGGCTAATCCGAATGAAAAAATCGAAGTTGTCTTGCTGGAGCTGTGATATAATTTGCTACTTTACAAAGGAATTGCAAGGTTATTTTTGCTAATAAATGCCAAAAGATCTGACACAGATATGTGTTGAATTATGACTTTGGTTTCGAGCGCTTTTTAAGTACATAACTGTAGGTAATATGTGGTTGGATCATCATCTTGATTGCTCATTATTTGAAGTGTCTTCAGAGATTTTTGAAGGGTTTGAACACAGACTGTAATCGTTTGTATACATTTGATGTTCTAACACACTTTTGAAGTCAAAGTATAGCTTTGAAAGATGCAGGAATCTAAAAGTGATGGTACCGGTTATATCTCAAATAGAATTCTGAGATTTTAAAAGCAGAATATGTAATTGGGTTTAAATGAGTATGGTTGTTTTGATTTCTATGAAAGAATGTATATTATTGTGAAAGTAGGAAGTATAATTGATAATTTGTTTAATCTAATTCGAAGAATGCAACATATTAATTGTGAATTTATATATATCTCTCGGGTATTACCTACCCGTTAAAAAATTTTCACAATTAATATTTTGTACATAAGAATTTTATTACAGTCTTTATGAAAATATATATGTATATATTCTCCTCAGATGTAACATAGATTTTAATGAGTTAATACTAAATTAAACTCATTCAATTTATGGTTGGAACTAGAATTGAATAATTCCTTGAAGGCTTTAGAGGTTACATAAGTATTTCTTTAATAATATTGAAATTATGAATCAATACTTCGTTATTTGTTGAGATGTGATGTTGGTTTTCGTTAAATTCTTGTGAACTTCACAAAGTACGAATGATGTTATCTAAAAAGTTTCGGTTACATCAATGATGAAGTGTAAAATCAAATATATACTTGATTTATTAGGAATTGGAATTTGTTGAATTGAGACAGAGATTGTAGTTAACGATGGTTAAGTCGCGGGCGAGGGATGTACATTATTGCATATTTGTAATATGAATTAACTGAGTAGTTAAGATTCACACACAATAACTTAGCACGGAAAGATTTATTTTTTATTTCAAAATATATATATATAAAATATATATATAATTTCTTCAGAGGGAATGAGTTAATTCTTCATAACTTGTTGATACAATATACACGTTATTGATTCGTAATGATGTCCACAGTGATTCTTGAACTGACGAAGTTTGTGATGTTATAGGTGTTGTTGATTCTGATGTTGACTCTACTGACGATGCTGGTGACGTTGATGGTACTGTTGATGCTGTTGGTAAAACAAGTTTAACTTGTTAATCACACACCATTTTTGTCAGGGTTTCTACTCTTCCTTCTATCATTTTGCTTCGCTTAACTGATTTATGGTTAGGGCTAGATTAGATAATCTCTAAGACTTTAGAGATTATATAATCGCCGCGGAAATGTTTCTCCAATGAAATTATGAATTAATACTTCGTCAGTTATTGTTGTTGGTACTCCTTGGTATCTATGGTGCGTATGACGTTGATGCTCGTGGGACAGATTGTGAAGTTGAGGTTTACGACGCAGTTGTGGTTGAAGGTGGTAATGGTACTGTTGGCGTTGATGATGGTGGTACTGGTTATGCTGCTGATGCTGCTGCTGGTGTTTGTAATCTCTGCACCATATTCTCCAAAGCCACTACCCGAGCGCGAAGCTCGTTGACTTCTTCTATTACACCGGGTTGATTGTCGGTTCGGACGAGCGGATAAATAAAATCTAAAATTTGATGTAGTATATAATCGTGACGAGATACCCTGGAAATGAGAGGGAAAATGGTGTCTCGAACAGGTTCTCTGGTAAGTGCTTCAGGTTCTTCGCCAAGAGGGCAATGTGGTGGATGGAAAGGATCGCCTTCTTCTTGTTTCCAATGATTGAGGAGGCTACGAACCCATCCCCAATTCATCCAGAATAGGTGATGACTGATTGGTTGATCCATTCCGGTCACACTGCTTTCGGAGCTTGAGTGAGATTCCATTTCGGAATCCGAGTGACTTGAACTGATGACAAATTCCATTTCGTACGATTGGATAAAGGATTTTCGATATAAAATGTTTTTCGGCTATCGGGTGGTATTCTATTTACATAGGATATCTATATATAGAGATCAAAAGATTTCATAGATTACGGAGGAATTTGCGGGATATGTCAGGCAAAGTTTAAAGTAACAGATATGATAAGATATGATTTAGCAGATATGCTAAGATATGAATTTTTGTCTATACACTATTCATGCAATCAATGCAGCAAGACGTGTCTTAGACTAAAAATGATAAGCAGGTAATTTCCTGAGGATGATAAGTAGTTAATTTTCGAAACAAAATGATAAGCAAAACTTTTGACATGCAGACACGGTCGAAGTCCAGACTCACTAATGCATCCTATCGACTTATCAGTTAGACACACTAATACAGACCTGGTTCGCTAAGACTACCGCTCTGATACCAACTGAAAGGACCCGTTCATATACATTATAAACGATTCACAATAGTTGATTACATTGCGAGGTATTTGACCTCTATATGATACATTTTACAAACATTGCATTCGTTTTTAAAAGACAATCTTTCTTTACATCAAAAATTGACAGGCATGCATACCATTTCATAATATCTACTATCCAACTATAAATTGATTTAATAATAATCTTTGATGAACTCAATGACTCGAATGCAACGTTCTTTGAAATATGCTATGAAAGACTCCAAGTAATATCTTTAAAATGAGCAAATGCACAGCGGAAGATTTCTTTAACACCTTAGAATAAACATGCTTTAAAGTGTCAACCAAAAGGTTGGTGAGTTCATTAGTTTATCATAATCATTTATTTCCATCATTTTAATAGACCACAAGAATTTCATTTCCAGTTCTCATAAATATACGTCCCATGCATAGAGACAAAAATAATAATTCATATGGTGAACACCTGGTAACCGACATTAACTAGATACATATAAGAATATCCCCTATCATTCCGGGATATTCCTTCGGACATGATATAAATTTCGAAGTAGTAAAGCATCCGGTACTTTGGATGGGGTTTGTTAGGCCCAATAGATCTATCTTTAGGATTCGCGTCAATTAGGGTGTCTGTTCCCTAATTCTTAGATTACCAGACTTAATAAAAAGGGGCATATTCGATTTCGATAATTCAACCATATAATGTAGTTTCGATTACTTGTGTCTATTTCGTATAACATTTATAAAAAATTACGCATGTATTCTCAGCCCTAAAATATAAAGGGTAAAAAGGTAAATGAAACTCACCATACTGTATTTCGTAGTAAAAATACATATAACGTCATTGAACAAGTGCAAGGTTGGCCTCGGATTCACGAACCTAAATTAATTATATATATTTATGTGTTGGTCAATATTTGTCTAACAAATTAGGTCAAGTCATAGTGTACCACAATCCTAATGCTCGAGACTAATATGCAAAAGTCAACAAAAGTAAATTTGACTCAAAATAATTTCCAAAAATCTATACATGATTAATATATAGTTTAAATATCATCATTTTATATTTTTAAATATTTTTAAAAGATTTATTAGAGTAAATAATATAATTTATTTATTAATAAATAAAATTTTATATTAAATTTATATAATAAAATATACTTTTATATATATTAAGTAATAAAATTTATAGGGTTCATTTAATATCATAAAGATAATATGATAGGTATTATTAAAGTAAGTTATTACACGTAGTAAATATGTTTGTATCACATATTTATTTGATAAAATAATATCTATAATGATAGTAAGTAAAAGTTGTATTATTTTGTAATAATAATTATTATTAAAAAAATATCAATATTTATAATTACTAAGATGACATTATGATAAAACGATAATTCTAATTATGATAACTTTAATATTTACGATAATTTTTAATATTATCTTTAAAATAATAATTCTATTTAAAATAATAATAATAATGATATTTTATAGTAACAATGACATTTCTATTAAAATGATAATTTTTGTTAAAATGATAGTTTTAATACTAACGATATTTTTAATAATAATAGTAATGATAAAAATAATAAGAACGATAATTTTATCTAAATCAATATCTTATAATATTTTAATTTCATCATGATACTCTTACTCATTATTTCCTAATCGTTTCGTTTAATAGCTTTTAATCGCCTTTTATATCGTGTTCATAATAATGATAATAATAGTAATCAAAATAATTAGGTGTTACAAATATTTGTTTTAATTACACTAATATTAATAATGATAGTTACTATCACATTTTTAACGATAATACTAATAATTATCTTAATGATAATATAGTAATAATAATAATAACAATGACAATATCCATTTTTAAATAATGATATATATATATTAATAATGATAATAATAATAATAATAATAATAATAATAATAATAATACTAATAATAATAATAATAATAATAATAATAATAATAATAATAATAATAATAATAATAATAATTGGATAATAATAATAATAATAATACTAATTATAACTTTAACGATAATAACGATAGTAATAATAAAAAAAATAACAATTTTTAATGATAAATCCCTTTTATTGATAAAGATAATAATAATGATAATAATAAGATAAAACTAGAACGACGATAAAAACGATATAATAATAATCATTTTTAATAAAAATATCAAAAATTCAATTGATTATAACTTCTAATCCGTTCATCGAAACCATTCGATATCTAAAGGAAAAGTCCTTAATTTTTCACTAGCTTTCCAAGGACATGCATATCTTATACCTTATCTCAACCGCAAGTGTAACTAATTCAATATTCAACCTAACCTGTCTAAGGGCAATATCAAAAGTACAAGCATGCATAATCCTAAATACTCGAGCACTAGTCAGGGATACACTATTAGTATGTAAAAGTTAAATTATGAGTACTCACGTATCAATATTGAGATTCAATATTGCAGGAAAGGTACGTAGACGCAACGGAAATGATAAACACTATATTGACCTCACAAGCATACCCATGAACCATACTCAATCACCTCCATAGCTATAACCCATAATTTCCTTAATCCTATCCTACTCGAAAAACAATTTCGAAATCACTCGGACAGCACTCCGTCGTAATATTTTATGTATACTAATAATATCTTGAAATAATACGGAGTAAATATATATATGTAAATCGATTGAGAGAGTTTAGAGAAAAATATTTTCAAGTTTCTATGAAATAATGAAACATATTGAATTCTATTTATAATAGATTTTTGAATTATTAAAGTGAATTATTTAAGTGAATTATTAAAGTATGAATTATTAAAGTGAATTATTAAAGTATGAATTATTAAAGTGAATTATTAAAGTATGAATTATTAAAGTGAATTATTAAAGTATGAATTATTAAAGTGAATTATTAAAGTTAAAGTAAAGTAAAAATAAAGTAAAGGTAAAGTTTAAGTATAGTAAAAGTATAAAACTATGTACGTATAATAAGCGTATAAATATATATAATATTAATTTAAATCGTTATATATATTTAATAAAATAAAATATAAATATCGTTATCTTTATCATTCTAGTTAAGTAATGAGTTGTCAAAAGTGGTTCTAGATATTTATAAAAGTTTTATACGTTTTAATAATAAAGTTCTTTTTAAACTGAAAACGTTTTTGTACGTTTGAAACTAAATAGATCAATCGAGTCTTTATGAGATTCAATCTTCCACTATCCTTTGTCTAGTTCTCAATGATTGACAATTTGTTCTTATTTATAAATCACTTTACCATTTTCCGAATATTGTTAAAATGGAAAGATTTCTCAAATCAATGTGGGCCTTTCAACAGAGACTTGTAATCATAATTCAATATATCTGATAATTCAATCATTTGATCTTATCTTCTAATTCCATTAATAAATATTTTGAAACAGATACAATCATGTAAAGTATTTAATCTAATATTTTATTTACGTTTCAAGTTATAATATATATACCCATATACATATATAATCATATTAGTTTAATGGTTCGTGAATCGTTGGAACTTGGTCGAGGTTGAATGAATGTATGAACATAGTTTAAAATTCTTGAAATTTAACTTAACAAATATTGCTTATCGTGTCTGAAACATATAATGATTAAAGTTTAAATTTGGTTGAAAATTTTCGGGTTGTCACACATTTCATCACAACGTTTTATTGACTCAAGGTTGTTTAATATTGGAGCGATAGAAACCTTATATCTAAGAACCTTAGTGTTACGACTAGTAAGCCATTAACAACCATGAGAGTTAAGTATTCTATAGGACCAGCAAATGGTAAGCTGGCAGAGATAGAGGAATAATTTAAAGTAGTACTTTAATATTAACAGGTGGGTCATTTGGAGATGACCTCATATTAACCAAACTTGGGAGTTTTAATGTAGTAGTTGAAAAGGATTAGTTACCTACGTACAGGCATATGTTATTTGAGAAGATTGATAAAATTTTCACAACAGTATAATAAGATTGGTTGGAATGAACCTTAAGATTACCCTAACACCCATCAATTTGGGAAATTGGATGCAATAGTGGGGATGAACTTTAAGATTAACTTAATACTCATCAAGTTAGGAAACTTGATTAAATAGTTGGAACGAACTGACTTTCAAGGATGAAAATGGAATTTATTTATAATGAGGAAAATTTATTCGTATACCTCGCAAGAATGATGAAACTATTATGGGAAGAGATGTAGCCCGAAAACTGAACTTTATTAGTTACATGACAACCCGAAATCCCACAATGGAAATGGGAAGAAATTCATCACTAAACTACCAGAGACGGTAAGGCGGTTAGGACATCATCTGGGTTATTATTGACCCTCTCACCAAAACTGCTCACTTTCTAGCCATGAGATAAACCGATACAATGGGCAAACTTGCACAACAATACTTAAAGGAAATTTTATTCCGTTAATTCGGTAAGAGTTGTAATCACTTGCATCCATAAATTTGCTTGAAAACAAAGGGACCAATGAGAACGCGACATGTGGCGCGAAAATCACATGTGATTGGAAAAAAAAAATTCGAAATATTTTTTTTTAAAATATTTTTTCGAAAATTTTTTTTTTCAAATTTTTTTTTTCGAAATTTTTTTTTTAAGAAATCATATGTGATTATGCATGTCAATCACATGTGATTGTAAACCCAATCACATGTGATTATGCATGGCAAATCCAATCACATGTGATTGTACAATTCAATCACATGTGATTGTGCAGGTAAATCACATTTGATTGTACAAAAAAAAAATTTAAATTTTTTTTTTTTTTTTTAAATTTCGAAAAAAAATTTAAAAAATTTTTTTTCAAAAAAAAATTTAAATTTTTTCAAAAAAAAATTTTTGAATTTTTTTTCCAATCACATGTGATTTTCGCGACACGTGTCGCGCTCTCATTGGTCCCTTGAATCTCAACTTAATTTATGGACTCAAATGAATATTCCTCAATTCGGTAATTCAAATTCTATATTAAAGATTACCCAAGAATCTCATTTGACACTCATTCTTACGCAACTCTAAATCCTAACTTATTACGAGGAACTTCTTATTCGATGATAACCACAACATCATCCTTCTTACTTCGATATTAGTCATACCAGTTCTAAATTTTCCAAAAATCAATGAGTGGTTAACTCTCATCCTCATGCCCTCCCATTCGTATCTCACTTATAAGCAACAACTTCACACTTATGCATTTTTGGTCAAAGGACTTATGCCCTACTGATAGTCATCAACCACATTTAAATCTAACAGTTTTCATTACCTCGTAACATTTTTGTTCAAATATCACCTGAAACTTAAAAAAAAAAAAAATCTTTTAATCAATCCTCATCCATCATTTTCCAATTTGTAACCATCGATATATGAAAAATTTGGTTGCCAAAAATTTTTCACCCACTATTTTACGGAACGATCCTCTCAAAGTTTTATAAAAGTAAATTATTTTATCTACCATTCATGCTAATGTTTGAAATCGTATCCGTTATATAAAATAAAGTAAATAATTACTTATTTTTGACAAATACATATGAAACTTTACTTTCACTTTCATAAATCAAATCTTTTATTCAAAAGATATTATACTTTGAACGGTACGTGTTGTACATAACCCTAATTTACTAAGAACTTCGTTCCTTCTCTTACGTCGTCACCATAAACAATTTCTATGAAACTTTCGTTGCGTATTACATAAAACTTTTCGTTGCTTATCCGTATCCAAGTCATCATGGAGACTTTATAACCGTCTAAATCAAGAGATTCATAGGTATGTGAGAAGGGCACTGACTACCACGTCATGCAAGGCTTTCAGGCGTCCACTAACACTTACACCATTCAAACTATTGTTTTACCCCATGGATTTATTTCACCACACCTGTTGGAACAATGCTCTTTCTTACATAACTCTAGGTCCTAACTCATTCCAAGAAACTCTCATTTAGTAACATTAACACCATCGGTATTCTGACCTCATTATTAGTCATGACCTGTTTGGCATTTTGCAAATTCAAGAAGCAATTAACTTCTCATCCTCGTGCTCTATCGTTCGTACCTCACTTTTAGCAACGGCTTTGCACGTAAATATTTTGACCCAAAGACTTGTGTCCTGATAATTACCAAAACTACATTCATGTCATTAATTTTCATTACCTAGAAACTGGTCACCCGATGATTCAAGCTTTTTCGCTCAATCTTTTCCAACTCGTAACCTTAGAAATATGAAAAACTATGTTTACCAAAATTTTTACACGTTAGTTATTTGTGCGGTCCTCATAAGATTTAAAGGCAATGAAAGTACTAAAAACTTTTCTGTCACTTATACGATTTATAAAATCATATATGTATAAATTTATACTTACTTATTTTGATACCAAGTTATATCTTCAAATTATTTAAAAGACCGCTTCTTTACCGAGTTATTCAACTTAAGTCAAATAGTTTTGTGCAAAATGATACAAGTTGTACCTACTTCTAAATTTACTGGGAACTTCATTCCGTTTACGTAGTCACAACAAACGTTTAAAGGTTTTATATTTCAAAACACCCTTAGCTGATTTCATTAAAGGTTTTCGTATTAGACTACACCATGTATGGAACACACTTTTTCTCACCCTCTGTTAAGAGATGAAACTTACTATTAAGATCTTTTGTGAAAAACTCTTGAGCCACTTTGGATGGCAGTTTATAAAATTTGTTAGAAAATCTTTGCACCTATAAAATGTTCTTTTTAAAGTTAGACATGACAAAAACGCGGGCCGATAAACCAGTTTTCTGAGGTACACCCAATGGTCATCCTATTGTAGGAAAGGCACTAGGAGGGTTTCTGTTCTCAATACTTCACGGCAAATCACAACACCCTCGTAAACCTCATCTCTAGGAATCTGTATGTTGAGACCCAAGAATCATTTTTGGAGATTCTTTTCACTCGGAGTAAACCATTCTTTAGGACTAAGGGTTCACGTATCTTCTCATCCGCACATCCCCTAAGTACACGGATAAATTCAGAACGAACCGTTCGAAGAGTTCACTCTTGTTCAAAGACCACACCTTTCGTGCGACTTTCTTTCGGAAATGTAATATAAGATACTCTGAGAACCTATGAATCTTGTTATCCCTTTGGGAGGGGACTGCTTAAAACATTTACGACACTGATGTGGATACTCTATATACTTCTTCCTTCATTGGTTGCAACTGTATGTTGCTCTAGTTAACGTTAACCCTAACTTCAACATGTAACTGAAAGGATGAAGTTACATTACGGAACTGTGCTTTTCATTTCATCCAAGGATAGGTTCACCTGCAATATGGTAAACTAGGTGATATCCCTCATTATTCATTCAGACCGTCCTGAAGAGACTGTGAATAATTATGGCTTGCAAGTCCGGTTGGTCACTTTCAGCTAAAATACAAATTCATTTATTCAAAGGAAACGTTCTTAAATATCGAGTTCTTTAAGCCTCTAGCCTTCTTCTGCAATCAAGGGGTTGGTAAAATCTGTGGCTAATGCTATACAGACATCAAATCGCATGGTTGTAATCACTATGTTTTCCGTTCTACCTGTCAGCTTATATTACGACATACACGCTCAATGTTTTAGTTGAGTTTAGAAACATTCTTGATGCATTTCATGCATCCATCTTACTGAAGATGCCTGTAAAGCTAGACACACCATCTTTCCTTTTGTGGATATACATTCAGATGACATACTCATGTTAAGCAGAAATGAAATCGATTTGCTGATCTTTTAAGACACGAGACTTAATTAATGGCACGTACCCATTCTTACTTTCATACACCGAAATACCTTTCAGGGTAAATAACTTACTTCTGAGCCCACGGGTCTCACGGAACTATGATACGCTCCTTCTTATTCGAATACGGTACCATTGTTGGTCACTCCTTAAAATTTCGGGACGAAATTTTCATTAACAGGTGGGTAATGTAACGACCCTGGAAATTCCAACTTTTATTTATTAATAATTATTATTATTAATACGTGTGATTAAACGAATGTATGTTATTACATTTACATGTTGCCATGATTGCCCGTACTTGACTTTAATTGCCCGAATTGTCTTTGTGACACACGAAACTTGCACGAATAATATTTTCAAGTATTATTTACATTCATGATTAAGTTTTATTAATCATTTTAATTAACTAAGGTCATTAGTTAATTACTTGGGCTCTTGTTGGATTTATTTGTTAATTAATGGAACTTAGGCTTTATTAGTGTTAATGAACTTAAAGAGCCCACCCTACATCATTAGTGAATTAATTTAGCCCATTACACTTGTAAGTAATACTTTCAAACATAACTAGCTAGTTTAAGACACTTGGAATCTAGTTAGACATCTTCCCCATGAATAACCATCTAATAACCACCTTTTAAGGCTTTACCATGCATGAACTAGTGGGCAAATCTCTTCCTCTTTTCCCCCATCAAACCGTCGGCCTAGCTCTTCTACAAGGGAGTTTTATTTCATTTTTTTTTTGTGTTACTTCTACTTGCATTCTCTCACATTTACACACACACTTCAAACTTGCAACTTTCTTTCTCTCATTTCTCTCTCAAAGTTGTAAGTAACAACTTGTGTTCTTCCTTTTTCCTTTCTCCAAAACCGTTGCCCTTGGCTACACAATCATCATCATCTTTTGTTCTTTAATGTTGTTTAATTACTTGTGTATGTTAGTTGTTGTTTGTTACTTACTAACTAGCTTTCAAGAATCAAACTTGTTAGTTTAATTCTTCATTTTATCTTGTTCATAACAAGAACACACAAGAACCTAACTTACTAGTTATGTTCTACATTTAATTTCTTGAAAGATTGAAAGTTTATGTGTTGATTAAAATCATACTTGAAGCTCATGAAGTAAACTTAAAGTTTACTTTCTAAAGATCAAACTTTGGTTTGAATCTTTAAAGTATGAACAACCCATGAACTAGTTACTTGTTTACTTAGTTTATCTCTTTATATTATGCACTTAAATTTCATGTTTGTTGGTTTCATGGTCAAGTATTACAAGTTAATCTTGATCTCATACTTCTTGAAACTTAAAGTTAACTTTAAAAGTTCAAGAACATGGAAGTATAACTTTTAGTTATAACTTCATACACTTGTGTTAGATTTAACTTAATAACTTTAGATCAAGACTTTTGAGTCATGGATCTTCAAGATCAAACTAAGAACTATGTTCTACAAATTAAGATCTTGATTAGTTAGTTACTTTCAAGTTTATAGTTCTACATTTCTTTTATATTTCATGTATGTGTTAAACTCTAAGACTTTGATGTTACTTTGGTTCATCAAAACACTTGCAACACTTGATTATGTTGTGCTACATGTCTTAGACTTGAACTTGGGTTATGATGGTCAAAACGTGGTAAAGATGATGTAAACCCATCAACGAGTTGTACACTTGAAGCTATATGCATCAAGAATGAGAACCGTGATGAACATCAAGCACCAAAACCCACTGGAACCTACTGTTTTGCTGTTTCTGGGTCTGATCAGTAAGACCTGGGCTGCTGTAACTACGATTTTCAGATAGCTCTGTTCGAGTAGATAACTTTTCATATAGGACTCGTCTTAATCCGAGTTACGGTTTAGGATTTATGGCCCTCCGATCGTCACTATGTCCATTTAACGTTGTGCTGAAAATTCTGACCTACTCGCACTTAGACCGTCACCACGGTCAAACGAAGACGAGTTTGCTTCTGTAAATTTTACCACACTTAAAGGAATCATAAATGGAGCCATGGAAACTGGTCTCACCTTATTTCAGTAGGTATTTAGGCCGTGGTGACTGACCGAAGTCAGCCCTTGTTTTAAACTTTTTCCTTAAACAAAACTTACTTTATACCTTTCGTTTGATGATGAATGATGATGAACTTTAAGACCTTATTTGTAACGACCCTGGATTTTCCAACGTGTATTTATTAATAATTATTATTATTAATACGTGTGATTAAACGAATGCATGTTATTACGTTTACATGTTGCCTTGATTGCCGGTACTTCACTTTTAAGTGCCCGAAACGTCTTTGTGACACATGAAACTTCACGAATAATATTTCTAGATATTATTTGCATTCATGATTAAGATTTATTAATTATTTTAACTAACTAAGGTTATTAGTTAATTACTTGGGCTTTAATTGGGTTTACTTGTTATTATTGGAACTTGGGCTTGTTTTAAGTTAATGGACACTTGACTTTGGGCTTACAAGCCCACCCTACATTATTAATGAACTACTTAGCCCATGTCCTTCAAAGTGTAAGTATCATTTAGGGAGTTAACTAGTTAGTTGAAAGAATTAGAATCTAGTTAACTTGTTATCCCCATGTAACCACCTCTTTTAACCACCTTTTATGAGCTTTACCATGCATGGACCAACAAACATTTCACTCCCCTATTTTGGGCTGCAAACCATGGGTTTAGAGGACCCTTTAGGGGTGTTTGTGTTTCATTTTTCATCACTTGATTTCTCTCATTCTCTCACAACTTCAAACACTCTCAAACTTGCATTTCATTTTCTCTCACATTTCTCTCTTCTTGTAAGTGCTTGAACAACTTTTCTTCCTTCTTTTCTTTAATCAAAACCGAAACATAGACTCCCATTAATCATCATCATCTTTTGTTACTTGAATACTTGTTTGTTATTATTACTTACTTACTTTGTTGTTGTTGTTTACTTACATGCTTTCAAGAATTAAACTTACTAGTTTCTTTCTTCTTTTATCTTGTAATTTCAAGAACACAACAAGAACATAAACTTACTAGTTATGTTCTACATATACTCTCTTAAAAGATTGCAAGTTCATGTGTTGATTTAACTCATACTTGAAGTTCATGAAGTAAACTTTAAAGTTTACTTTCTAAATATCAAACCTTGGTTTGAATCTTTAAAGTATGAACAACCATGAACATTTTTCTTGTTTATTTAGTTACTACTTCATATTATGCACTTAATATTCATGTTTTTGGTTTGTTGGTCAAATGTTACTAGTTAACTTTGATCTTATACTTCTCGAAACTTAAAGTTAACTTTATAAGTTTTCAAGAACATAGAAGTTTAACTTACTAGTTATAAATTCACATACTTGTAATGGATCTAGGTTCTATAGCTTATGGTCTACTTAATTTGTCATAAACAAGAGCTTTAAAGCCTACATACACTATACTTGATGATAATCTAAGTTTTGTAACTTTTGGTTTCATTAAAGTAAAGACTCATGTGTTAGTACTTATGATTTAACTTAACAACTTTAGATCAAGACTTTTGAGTCTTGGATCTTCAAGATCAAACTAAGAACTATGTTCTACTACTTATGATCTTGATTAGTTAGTTTATTTTCAAGTTTATAGTTCAATGTTACTTTTATAGTTCATGTAAGTGTCAAACCTAAGACTTTGATGTAACTTTGGTTCATCAAACTACATGCAACTCTTAAGTGAGTTGTGCTTCATGTCTTAGACTTGCACTAGTGTTATGATGGTCAAGACTTGGTTAAGATGATGTAAACACATCCATGAGTTGTACACTTGAAGCTATACGCATCAAGGATGAGAACCATGATGAACATCAAGCACCAAGACCACCGGAACCCTTTTAAACTTACTGTTTCTGTCCAAAAGCTACTGATCTGATGTTTCTGTAACAGACCAGTAGACCTAAGCTGTTCTAACCTTGATTTTTAGATAGAACTTTTCGAGTAGATAATTTTTCATATAATACTCGTATTCATCCAAGTTACGGTTTAGGATTTATGGCCCTCCGATCGTCACTAGGTCCTTTTAACGTTGTGCAGAAATTTCAGACCTACTCACACTTATACCGTTGCCACGGTCAAACAAAGACGAGTTAGCTTCTGAAATTTTTACCACACTTAAATTACTCATATATGGAGCCATGGCCACTGGTCTCACCTCTGTTCGGTTTGTGTAGAGGCTGTGGCGACTGATCCAAGTCAGCCTTTGTTTTAAACTTCGTTCATGAACGAACCTTACTTGTTACCTTTTGTTTGATGATGATTGATGATGACCCTTATGACCTTAATTTCATACATATGAACCTTTTTAGACAACTTACTGACTTAGAACTATTTGACTTAGGTTGAGGATTTCGGACCGTTTACTTGCACACCTTTCCCGACTCAACTTAACCGCTACTACATATCATTGTGAGTTATAGCATTCCCTTTTTACTTTAACTTATTTTGGGAACTGAGAATACATGCGGAATTTATGTTTTACATACTAGGCACGAGTACTTAAACTTTATATATGTGTGGGTTATACAACGGCATAAACATTCCCTTTAGCTCGGTAACGTTTAATCATTGGTTTTTGAACCGTGAACACGAATCTTAGATATGGATCCATAGGGTTTGACATCCCCACTCGGGCTAGTAGCGCTAGCATTTAACGAGTGTTTAATATTTCGTAAACATACGCACTTGCCAAGTGTACTTTCAGGGGGTGATATATTATTAAATGTTAAGTTAGTTACCGAGTGCCCACGGTTGAGCATATACTTAAACATACTGATTTGGATTACTGTTTTGAAACGCTCGTTGTAGCACTGAAATCTCGTGGCCTACTTACATTACTGTTATACTTAAACTATAGCTCACCAACCTTTGTGTTGATATTTTTAAGCATGTATTTCTCAGGTGCTTGAGGTCGCTTCCGCTATCATACTAGTTGTGCTGTAGACACCCGCTGCTTAGAGTTGTCAACGCATGAACTACTTATCTTTGCATTCAAACATTTATACTTTTGAACTATGTAACGTAACGACCTTTGGAGTCACGTACACTTATGATTTGCTTCTACTTAGCGAAGCATGCTTTTGAGATGTAAAACATTTGACGTTAGTTATGACGTCACCTTTTATTAATGAATGCAAACTCTTTTTGAAATCGCATATAGTACTTAACCTTGTAATGATCCTGTTGTTGATGGTCCGTACATGATGATTTAGTACGGGGCGTCACATTTGGTATCAGAGCATTGGTTGTAGGGAATTAGGTTGCATTAGTGAGTCTAAGACCGACCCGAGTAGGATTTACTAATGGGACTAATCTACAACTTGCTAGTTTTCTTGTTTCTGCTGAACTTACTGCATGCTGCTGCTTACTTTTACTGCTATATGCTGTATGCTACTATGTGATTTCACTACTGCATGCTATTATTCGCTTTCGATTGCATGCTACTATGTTATATTACTACATGCTACTATCTGCCTTTAGCATGTTACCTCGGTATAATACTGTTACTATTGCCATGCCACGTGCCGCTGTAAACGATCTAGGCCGCTGTAGTTGTTATGCCTGATTACGCTCTTGCTACCTATCTACTATCCGTTATACCGACTTGGAGAACTTATCCTTCCCGGTTCAGATGTTTTCCTGAACTACTTTCCCACTCGTCTAACCCTAAGAACTAGTAGTGCAATCCACCTGTTACTACTGTTCCACCGTTCCAGAGATCGAAACATTACTTCACGCAATCTAGAAGATTGTTCAGTTGACACATACACTGTACGCTCTCATGACCGTCACTTAACTCTTTCATTCTTCACGACTGCTCAACGATCTAACGACACTTCTGCACTTAAGTCCCTACCACCCCTAGACATTGGATAAGTCGGGAGGACATCTCCTTTCACAAGGTCATAGTACCTTCTACTGATGCTCAAACACATCGTATTACTACTTGCTACACGTACAACCCGACGCGAAACCCGGATTGAATATTTAGAAGGAACCTAACAACGTTACCTGAATCCGAACCTTTGAAGAAACTTCGGGACACTTAAGCATTAATACATGGTCTACGGAACCTACGCACCGACATCGAGAAACTGCGAGATTAGTTATGTCAATTCTATTTTGTTGGCACAGATAAAGCACTGTTAGATGAAATTTGTGTATAATTGGAAGAGATCACGTTACATTGACCATATGGATTGATATTGGAATGAACGTACGATTTATTATAATGTAATGACGTCAGGCCAGCGTGATTATATTGAAGTAAATCATGCAGAAGTTCCAATGTTACTACATGAGGAATATGGGGTGATCCAGGGAAAATTTTGTTAGGAATTACTTGGGCGTACACATTGTAGCCTGTTAAAGGTAGGGAAGGAATAACCACGTAACTCAGATACTGTAGAAGAGGGGCCTTGATTTCAGAATTGATAACCCGAAAAATTTGTATTAGAGATCGACACCCTGGTCATTTAAGGAAAAAGTTCCCAAATAGGAAAAACTTTGTACTAACTTGTGGTAGAGCAATCGTTATCTCAGTTATAGAAACTCGCATGGATCCTGATTTTGGTTAGGGTACGTTTCATCACAACGATTTATTGTCTCAAGGCTGTTTAATATTGGAGCGATAGAAACCTTGTATCTAAGAACCTTAGTGTTACGACTAATAAGCCATTAACAACCATGAGAGCTAAGTATTCTATAGGGCAAGCAAATGGTAAACTGAGGAAGATAGGGGAATAATTTAAGGTAGTACTTTAAGATTAACAGGTGGATCATTTGGAGATGACCTCATATTAACCAAACTTGGGAGTTTTAATGTAATAGTTGAAAAGGAATAGTTACCTACGTACAGGCATATGTTATTTGAGAAGATTGATAGAATTTGTTTTTCACAGTAGTACAGTAAGATTTGATTTGGGATGAACTTTAAGATTAACCTAATACTCATCGAGCTAGGAAGCTTTGAGGAAATAGTTAGCACGAACTGACTTTCAAGGATGAAAGTGGAATTTGTTTATAATGAGGGAAAATTTATCCGTATACCTCGCAAGAATGGTGAAACTATTATGGGAAGAGATGCAGCCCGAGAACTGAACCTTATTAGTTACATGACAACAACTCGAAATCCCACAATGTAAATGGGAAGGAATTCATCGCTAAAATACCAAAGACGGTAAGATGGTTAGGACATCATCTGGGTTATTATTGACCGTCTCACCAAAACTGCTTACTTTCTAGCCATGAAAGAAACCGATACAATGGACAAGCTTGCACAACAATACTTAAGGAAGATTGTATTCCGTCACTTCAGCAATTCAAAGCCTATATTGAAGACCTCCCAAGAATCTCATTTTGATACTCATTCTTACGCAACTCTAAGTCCTAGCTTATTACGAGAAATCTTTATTCGGTGATAACCACAACATCATCCTTCTTACCTCGATATCCGTCATACCCGTTCGAAATTTTCCTAAAATCAATGAGTGGTTAACTCTCATCCTCATACTCTCCCATTTGTATCTCACTTATAAGCAACAACTTCACACTTAATCATTTTTAGTCAAAGGACTTATGCCCTACTAATAGTCGTCAATCATACATAAATTCAATGGTTTTTATTACCTCAAATATCACTCCAAATTTTCAAAAGTCTTTCACTCGGTTCTCATCAATCTTTTCCAACTTGTATCCCCCGAAATATGAAAATTTTGTTTACCAAATTTTACACACATTATTTTACTGTGCTATCCTCTCAAAGCTTTATAAGAAAAATAAACTTATTTTGTTTGTCATTCATACAAATTTTCAAAATCATACCCATTATATATAAAAAAAAATAAAGTAAATGATTACCTATTTTTAACAAGTACATACGAAACTTCACTTTCACTGTTACAAATCAAATCCTTTATTCAAAAGATATCATACTTTGAATGGTACGTGTTGTACATAACCCTAATTTACTAAGAACTTCGTTTCTTCTCTTACCTTGTCACCATAAAGAATTTCTATAAAATTTTCGTTGCTTATTTTATAAAACTTTTCGTGTTATTCGTATCTAAGTCATCATAAAGCCTTTATAACCGTCGAAATCGAGAGATTCATGTATATGTGACAAATTCACTGACTACCACGTCATGCAAGGCCTTCGGACATCCACATAAACCATTCAAAAATATTGTGTCACCCCATGGATTTATTTCACCACACCAGTTAGAACAATGCTCTTCCTTACATAACTCTAAGTCCTAACTCATTCCAAGAAACTCTCATTTAGTAACATTAAGACCATCGGTACTCTGACTTCATTATTAGTCACGACATGTTTGGCATTTTGCAAATTCAAGAAGCGATTAACTTCTCATCCTCGTGCTCTATCCTTCGTACCTCACTTTTTAGCAACGGCTTCGCACGTAAATATTTTTGGCCCAAAGACTTGTATCCTGATAATTACCAAAACTGCATTTATATCATTAGTTTTCATTACCTAGTAACTGGTCACCCAAGGATTCCAAGCTTTTCAATCAAATCTTTTCAATTCGTAACCTTTGAAATACGAAAAACTATGCTTATCAAAAAAATTTACACGTTGTTTATTTGTACAGTCCTCACAAGATTTACAGACAATGAAGGTACTAAAAAAAAAAAAACTTTTCGGTCACTTAAATGATTTATAAAATCATATATGTATAAATTTATACTTACCTATTTTGATACTAAGTTATATCTTCAAATTATTTAAAAACCGCTCCTTTACTCAGCTATTCAACTTAAGTCAAATAGTTTTGAGCAAAATGGTACACGTTGTACCTACTTCTAAATTTACTAGGAACTTCGTCCGTTTATGTGGTCACAACAAATGTTTAAAGGTTTTGCTTTTCAAAACTCCCTCGGTGGACTTTGTTAAAGGCTTTCGTATTAGACTACACCATGTAAGGATCACACTTTCTCTCGCCCTCCGTTAGGAATGAAACCTACTATTAAGACCTTTGTTAAAAAAAAAAAAAATTTTCTCGAGTCACTTTGGATGGCGGTTTTATAAAATTTGTTAGAAAATCTTTGCACCCACAAAAATGTTCTTTTAAAGTTAGACATGATAAAAACGCGAGCCGATAAATCAGTTTTCTGAGGTACACTCATTGGTCACCCTATCGTAGGAAAGGTACTAGGTGGATTACCGTTCTCAATACTTCACGGCTAATCACAACACCCTCGTAAACTTCATCTCTATGAATTAGTATGTTGAGACACAAGAATCATTTTTGGAGATTCTTTTCACTCGGAGTAAGCCATTCGTTAGGACCAAGGGTTCACGTATCTCCTCATTCGCGCATCCCCTTAAGTACTCGGATAAATTCAAAATAAACCACTCGAAGAGTTCACTCTCGTTTAAGACCACGCCTTTCGTGCGACTTTCTTTTGGTAATGTAACATAAGAAACTTTGAGAGCCTATGAATCTTGTTACCCCATGGGAGGGGACTGCTTAAAACATTTACGACACTCATGTGGATACTCTATGTATTTCTTCCTTTATTGGTTGCAACTGTATGTTACTCAGGTTAACGTTAATCCTAACTTCAACATGTAACTGAAAGGATGAAGTTACATTGCGGAACCGTGTTTTCATTTCATCCAAGGATAGGTTCACCTGTAGTATGGTAAACTAGGTAGTGTCCCTCCTTGTTCGTTCAGACCGTCGTGAAGACACTATGAATAATTATGGCCTGCAAGTTCGGTTGGTCACATTCAGCTAAAATTTCGATTCACTTACTCAAATGAAACGTTTTTAAATATTGAGTTCCTATGCCTATGGCCTCCTTTCGAAACCCAGGGGTTAGTAAAATCCGTAGCTAACGTTATCCATACATCAAATCGCATGGTTGTAATCACTATGTTTTCCATTCTACCTGTCAGCTTATATTACGACATACACGCTCAATGTTTTAGATGAGCTTAGGAACATTCATGATGCATTTCACGCATCCATCTTACTGAAGATGCATGTAAGGCTAAACACACCATCTTTCCTTCTTGTGGATATACATTCAGATGACATACTCCTATTAATCAGAAATAAAATCAATTTGTTGACCTCTTAGGACAAGAGGCTTAAGTAACGGCATATACCTATTCTCACTTTCATACGCCGAAGTACCTTTCAAGGTAGATAATTTACTTCTGAGCCCACGGGTCTCACAGAACTATGATACGCTCCTTCTTATTCGAATACGGTACCATTGTTGGTCACTCCTTAAAATTTCGGGACGAAATTTTCTTTAACAGGTGGGTAATGTAACGACCCTGGATTTTCCAACGTGTATTTATTAATAATTATTATTATTAATGCGTGTGATTAAACGAATGCATGTTATTACGTTTACATGTTGCCTTGATTGCCCGTACTTGACTTTTAAGTGCCCGAAATGTCTTTGTGACACATGAAACTTCACGAATAATATTTCTAGATATTATTTGCATTCATGATTAAGATTTATTAATCATTTTAATTAACTAAGGTTATTAGTTAATTACTTGGGCTTTAATTAGGTTTACGTGTTATTATTGGAACTTGGGCTTGTTTTAAGTTAATGGACACTTGACTTTGGGCTTACAAGCCCACCCTACATTATTAATGAACTACTTAGCCCATGTCCTTCAAAGTGTAAGTATCATTTACGGAGTTAACTAGTTAGTTGAAAGAATTAGAATCTAGTTAACTTGTTATCCCCATGTAACCACCTCTTTTAACCACCTTTTATGAGATTTACCATGCATGGACCAACAAACATTTCACTCCTCTATTTTGGGCTGCAAACCGTGGGTTTAGAGGACCCTTTAGGGGTGTTTGTGTTTCATTTTTCATCACTTGATTTCTCTCATTCTCTCACAACTTCAAACACTCTCAAACTTGCATTTCATTTTCTCTCACATTTCTCTCTTCTTGTAAGTGCTTGAACAACTTTTCTTCCTTCTTTTCTTTAATCAAAACCGAAACATAGACTCCCATTAATCATCATCATCTTTTTTTACTTGAATACTTGTTTGTTATTATTACTTACTTACTTTGTTGTTGTTGTTTACTTACATGCTTTCAAGAATTAAACTTACTAGTTTCTTTCTTCTTTTATCTTGTAATTTCAAGAACTCAACAAGAACATAAACTTACTAGTTATGTTCTACATATACTCTCTTAAAAGATTGCAAGTTCATGTGTTGATTTAACTCATACTTGAAGTTCATGAAGTAAACTTTAAAGTTTACTTTCTAAAGATCAAACCTTGGTTTGAATCTTTAAAGTATGAACAACCATGAACATTTTTCTTGTTTATTTAGTTACTACTTCATATTATGCACTTAATATTCATGTTGTTGGTTTGTTGGTCAAATGTTACTAGTTAACTTTGATCTTATACTTCTCGAAACTTAAAGTTAACTTTATAAGTTTTTAAGAACATAGAAGTTTAACTTACTAGTTATAACTTCACATACTTGTAATGGATCTAAGTTCTATAGCTTATGGTCTACTTAATTTGTCATAAACAAGAGCTTTAAAGCCTACATACACTATACTTGATGATAATCTAAGTTTTGTAACTTTTGGTTTCATTAAAGTAAAGACTCATGTGTTAGTACTTATGATTTAACTTAGCAACTTTAGATCAAGACTTTTGAGTCTTGGATCTTCAAGATCAAACTAAGAACTATGTTCTACTACTTATGATCTTGATTAGTTAGTTTATTTTCAAGTTTATAGTTCAATGTTACTTTTATAGTTCATGTAATTGTCAAACCTAAGACTTTGATGTAACTTTGGTTCATCAAACTACATGCAACTCTTAAGTGAGTTGTGCTTCATGTCTTATACTTGAACTAGTGTTATTATGGTCAAGACTTGGTTAAGATGATGTAAACACATCCATGAGTTGTACACTTGAAGCTATACGCATCAAGGATGAGAACCATGATGAACATCAAGCACCAAGACCACCGGAACCCTTTTAAACTTACTGTTTCTGTCCAAAAGCTACTGATCTGATGTTTCTGTAACATACCAGTAGACCTGGTCTGTTCAAACCTTGATTTTTAGATAGAACTTTTCGAGTAGATAATTTTTCATATAAGACTCATCTTCATCCGAGTTACGGTTTAGGATTTATGGCTCTCCGATCGTCACTAGGTCCTTTTAACGTTGTGCAGAAATTTCAGACCTACTCGCACTTATACCGTTGCCACGGTCAAATGAAGACGAGTTAGATTCTGAAATTTTTACCACACTTAAATGACTCATATACGGAGCCATGGCCACTGGTCTCACCTCTGTTCGGTTTGTGTAGAGGCCGTGGCGACTGATCCAAGTCAGCCTTTATTTTAAACTTCGTTCATGAACGAACCTTACTTGTTACCTTTTGTTTGATGATGATTGATGATGAACCTTATGACCTTAATTACATACATATGAACCTTTTTAGACAACTTACTGACTTAGTACTATTTAACTTAGGTTGAGGATTTCGGACCGTTTACTTGCACACCTTTCCCGACTCAACTTAACCGCTACTACATATCATTGTGAGTTATAGCATTCCCTTTTTACTTTAACTTATTTTGGGAACTGAGAATACATGCGGAATTTATGTTTTACATACTAGGCACGAGTACTTAAACTTTATATATGTGTGGGTTATACAACGGCATAAACATTCCCTTTAGCTCGGTAACGTTTAATCATTGGTTTTTGAACCGTGAACGCGAATCTTAGATATGGATCCATAGGGTTTGACATCCCCACTCGGGCTAGTAGCGCTAGCATTTAACGAGTGTTTAATACTTCGTAAACATACGCACTTGCCAAGTGTACTTTCAGGGGGTGATATATTATTAAACGTTAAGTTAGTTACCGAGTGCCCACGGTTGAGCATATACTTAAACATACTGATTTGGATTACTATTTTGAAACGCTCGTTGTAGCACTGAAATCTCGTGGCCAACTTACATTACTGTTATACTTAAACTATAGCTCACCAACCTTTGTGTTGACATTTTTAAGCATGTATTTCTCAGGTTCTTGAGGTCGCTTCCGCTATCATACTAGTTGTGCTGTAGACACCCGCTGCTTAGAGTTGTCAACGCATGAACGACTTATCTTTGCATTCAAACATTTATACTTTTAAACTATGTAATGTAACGACCTTTGGGGTCATGTACACTTATGATTTGCTTCTACTTAGTTTTGAGATGTAAAACATTTGACGTTAGTTATGACGTCACCTTTTATTAATGAATGCAAACTCTTTTTGAAATCGCATATAGTACTTAACCTTGTAATGATCCTGTTATTGATGGTCCGTACATGATGATTTAGTACGGGACGTCACATTATTTACATACTTATAAACCTATGGGGACAATTTACTAACTTAGTGATATTTGACTTAGGTTGAGGACCCGTTTGGACAACCTACATACTTGCTTATTTCCCGAGTCATACTTTACCGCTACTTATCATTGTGAGTTATAGCATTCCCTTTTTACTTTAACTATTTTGGGAACTGAGAATACATGCGCGTTTTATGTTTTACATACTAGGCACGAGTACTTAAACTTATATATTTGTGGGTTATACAACGGCATAAACATTCCCTTTAGCTCGGTAACGTTTAATCATTGGTTTTTAAACCGGTGAATGCGAATCTTAAATATGGATCCATAGGGTTTGACATCCCCACTCGGGCTAGTCGCGCTAGCATTTAACGAGTGTTTAATACTTCGTAAACATACGCACTTTCCAAGTCTACTTTCAGGGTTTGATATATTATTAAACGTTAAGTTAGTTACCGAGTGCCCACGGTTGAGCATATACTTAAACATACTGATTTGGATTACTATTTTGAAACGCTCTTTGTAGCACTGAAATCTCGTGGCCTACCTTACATTACTGTTATACTTAAACTATAGCTCACCAACATTCGTGTTGACGTTTTTAAGCATATTTTTCTCAGGTGCTTAAGGTTTGCTTGCTTCCGCTGTGTACTAGTCTTGCTGTAGACACCCACTGCTTTAGAGATGTCACTGCATGAACGTTTACTTGCATTCAAACATTACTACTTTTGAACTATGATTTGTAACGACCTTAGGGTCACGTACTATTACCTATTGCTCTGTTCATTGAAGCATACTTTTGATGTAAAACATTTGACATTAGTTATGATGTCACCTTTTATCATGAATGCAAACTTGTTTTGAAAACGCATATAGTGTTTGACCCTGTAATGATCCTGTTGATGATGGTCCGTACATGTTGATTTAGTACGGGGCATCACAAAGAGACATTGGTTGATGCTAACAAGGAACTAGACAAATGGGGTAAAATATTTACTGCTGAATTGGAATTGTTAGTTCTTATGCGTGAAGGTTCAGATCTTGAGAGTGTAATTTCAGATGTTGATGATTCGAACGAGAAGTCAGAATCAGAGGTTGAAGATAAAGCTGATCATACTGGAGTAGATCAATCTGATTTTGAAGCATTGAACAAGCAAGCAGTATATATACTGAAGATGTGCCTATCAGAAAGTGATATTGAAAAGGTTTCCGGTTTGACAAGAGCTAAGGATATCTGGGACAGACTTGAGCAGATTCATTTGGGTAAAGATGCTGATACATCAGAGTTTCTTACAGACTCGTCAGAATTAGAAGATGAGCTCGATGATGGGAAGAAGATAGATTTCTTTGCATTTATGGCTGAGACTTCCTCATCAAATAACGCTCAACAGGTATCTTCTGATCCATCTACTGTTATTGAATGTGTTAAATGTGTTGAATCTAAGGTAACAATAGATAATTTAACAAAGGCATATGCGGAGATGAAAGAAAAATGGCATGCTGACCATGTGACCACTAAGGTTGAAAATGAATTGAAAGAGCAGATCAAAGTTTATAAAAAACAACTTCACGATCTTAAATGTTATAACTTTGATATAAATCAAGCTTTAATTAAATGTGTTGACACGATTAATGAATTAAAGAAAGAAAATGAATGCGTTAAAGCTGATTTAGAGGCAATTTCAATCAAAATGAAATGTTGGGCAAGTGCGTCACAGTGGAATGCATTAATGGTGGAACTTAATGACACCAAGGGCAAGGGTATAGGATATAATTCTGCATCTCCTCCTTTTCAGAACACATTTGTTAATGCAAACGTAGTTGACGGTCGACCAGAAGATTGTTTCCCTCCTAGCTTTGAAGATATAAATTATTAACATAAAAACGATATAACTAAGAAAGTTATATATATTTATTCGATTACGATTATGTGTATTAATATATATACACAAATGATATAGGTTCGTGAATCCGAGGCCAACCCTATACTTGTTCAATGTCGTTCTATGTATTTTTACTACAAAATACATTAGGTGAGTTTCATTTGCCCCTTTTACTCTTTACATTTTTGGGCTGAGAATACATTCAAATGCTTTATTAACTGTTTTACAATATTTATATGCGTGAGTTTCATTTGCCCCTTTTACTCTTTACATTTTTGGGTTGAGAATACATGCAAATGCTTTATTAACTGTTTTACAATATTTATATGCGTGAGTTTCATTATTCCCTTTTTATATATATCTTTGAGCTGAGAATACATGCGCAATTTTTATAATTGTTTTACGAAATAGACACAAGTAATCGAAACTACATTATATGGTTGAATGATCGAAATCGAATATGCCCTTTATAGTCTGGTAATCTAAGAATTAGGGAACATACACCCTAATTGACGTGAACTCTAAAGATAGATCTATCGGGCCCAACAAGCCCCATCCAAAGTACCGGATGCTTTAGTAATTCGAAATTTATATCTTGTCCGAAGGAGGATCCCGGAATGATGGGAATATTCTTATATGTATATTGTGAATGTCGGTTACCAGGTGTTCAATCCATATGAATGATATTTTTGTCTCTATGCATGGGACGTATGTTTATGATAAATGGAAATATGAAATCTTGTGGTCTATTAAAATTATGAAATGATTATTTATATTGAACTAATGAACTCACCAACCTTTTGGTTGACACTTGAAAGCATGTTTATTCTCAGGTATGCAATAAATCTTCCGCTGTGCATTTGCTCATTTTAAGGACATTACTTGGAGTCATTCATGGCATATTTCAAAAGACGTTGCATTCGAGTCGTCGAGTTCATCAAGATTACTATTAAGTCAATTATAGTTGGATATATTATGAAATGGTATGCATGTCGTCAACTTTCGTTGTAAAGAAAGATTGTCTTTTAAAATCGAATGCAATGTTTGTAAGATGTATCATATAGAGGTCAAGTACCTCGCGATGTAACCAACTGTTATGAATCGTTTATAATCGATATGGACTTCGTCCGGATGGATTAGGACGGGGCGTTACAATAATAACCTCTTCTCATTGGTTGAAATATAAAGTGGACACTTGTAATGAAACATCCTAAAATGGAAATGTGGATGCTTCAAATGAGACGGAGGGAGTAGTAGATAAGAGGAACAAGTAACCATACCTTGAAACCCATCCTGGAATTCGAAGAAGATGGGAACACACAAAAGGAGATGGATACTGGCCTGTAAAAGATGAAAAAGAAATGATTTAATTTTTATTATGATATGTGTTTTGTAAAGAAAGTGTAAGTAGAACTAAGATAAATATGAGTGGTTGAAGGGCACGTATTCAAAACAAAGCAGGTGGTGTAATTGGGAGACTTCTTTTACAATAGACTAGTTTATAACCCGCAACTTAATTCGCGGGATTACGCATAAAAACTTCGATAATGAACTTTTGATTTGGTTCCTTTTCGGCCCGAGTTTTCAACTACAGTATCATTTATGGTTTTTTAGATATAATAACAAGCTAACCTAGAAACAATACTAAGATCTTAAGTACTATAATCCAGTAATCAAAAATCAAAAATACAATATATAAAATACAAATGTTTATCGAGATTTCCACACATGATTTTTTTCATAGTGTGTTATGGTAACATTTCAGATCATGGAAATAAGAGATCAACCTGTTAGGGTACTCATTTAACGAGTGTTTAATACTTCGTAAACATACGCACTTTCCAAGTCTACTTTCAGGGGGTGATATATTATTAAACGTTAAGTTAGTTACCGAGTGCCCACGGTTGAGCATATACTTAAACATACTGATTTGGATTACTATTTTGAAACGCTCTTTGTAGCACTGAAATTTCGTGGCCTACCTTACATTACTGTTATACTTAAACTATAGCTCACCAACATTCGTGTTGACGTTTTTAAGCATATTTTTCTCAGGTGCTTAAGGTTTGCTTGCTTCCGCTGTGTACTAGTCTTGCTGTAGACACCCGCTGCTTTAGAGATGTCACTGCATGAACGTTTACTTGCATTCAAACATTACTACTTTTGAACTATGATTTGTAACGACCTTAGGGTCACGTACTATTACCTATTGCTCTGTTCATTGAAACATACTTTTGATGTAAAACATTTGACGTTAGTTATGATGTCACCTTTTATCATGAATGCAAACTTGTTTTGAAAACGCATATAGTGTTTGACCCTGTAATGATCCTGTTGATGATGGTCCGTACATGTTGATTTAGTACGGGGCATTACAAAGAGACATTGATTGATGCTAACAAGGAACTAGACAAATGGGGTAAAATATTTACTGCTGAATTGGAATTGTTAGTTCTTATGCGTGAAGGTTCAGATCTTGAGAGTGTAAGTTCAGATGTTGATGATTCGGACGAGAAGTCAGAATCAGAGGTTGAAGATAATGCTGATCATACTGGAGTAGATCAATCTGATTTTGAAGCATTGAACAAGCAAGCAGTATATATACTGAAGATGTGCCTATCAGAAAGTGATATTGAAAAGGTTTCCGGTTTGACAAGAGCTAAGGATATCTGGGATAGACTTGAGCAGATTCATTTGGGTAAAGATACTGATACATCAGAGTTTCTTACAGACTCGTCAGAATCAGAAGATGAGCTCGATGATGGGAAGAAGATAGATTTCTTTGCATTTATGACTGAGACTTCCTCATCAAATAACGCTCAACAGGTATCTTCTGATCCATCTACTGTTATTGAATGTGTTAAATGTGTTGAATCTAAGGTAACAATAGATAATTTAACAAAGGCATATGCGGAGATGAAAGAAAAATGGTATGCTGACCATGTGACCACTAAGGTTGAAAATGAATTGAAAGAGCAGATCAAAGTTTATAAAAAAACAACTTCACGATCTTAAATGTTATAACTTTGATATAAATCAAGCTTTAATTAAATGTGTTGACACGATTAATGAATTAAAGAAAGAAAATGAATGCGTTAAAGCTGATTTAGATGCAATTTCAATCAAAATGAAATGTTGGGCAAGTGCGTCACAGTGGAATGCATTAATGGTGGAACTTAATGAAACCAAGGGCAAGGGTATAGGATATAATTCTGCATCTCCTCCTTTTCAGAACACATTTGTTAATGCAAACGTAGTTGACGGTCAACCAGAAGATTGTATCCCTCCTAGCTATGAAGATTATGTTGAAAAGAATAAAAAATGTAGTTCAACTAAGAATACAACTTCTGATGATACTGCTGAAGGTGCTCTAGATCATGAGGAAGATAGGAAAACTGAGTTAGGAGATAACTCTAAGACAAGTAGTGTTAGAACACCGAAAGGTCCTGTCAAAATTTTAAGAAATCCTAGATTTGCTAATAGACCAGTTCCTCCTGCTACACCTACACCTGTTCCAAGAAATAAAACAAATGATTCTCCTGTATTTGTAAGAACACAAGATCCGTCATCTTCAAATTCTAATAACTTGTATGAATTTTGAGGACATAGGGAGTTTCGTCAATGTTTTAGTTGTGCTATTTTTGGGCACATTGCTGCTACTTATCCTAAAAGATATAGATCACCAAGACAGAAGATTGACCTCACATATGATGATCGCAAATCATCTTATGCTCATAAAACAGGTTCACCTGTTAATGATAAAGTTCGTGTTAAAAATCATACGACAAAGGTTGTCTATGGAGAATATAAGAGAAAGAACTTCAATAGGTCAATTTCTCCTATGAAGATTAAGGTTCCTAAACAGGATACTGAGGCAAGAGTTGCCAAATCAAGTGATCATAGTAGATCTTTTGAAACAAAGGCACGATCGCCTTCGCAAAAAGCTAGTCATCGAAAATACTTTTCTCGTACCAGACCACGAGAAAATCGCTCTGAAAACGAGCAAAATGTGAAAAACCAGAAGAGCAATATTGCTACTTCTAAACTGTCTAAGTTTACGGTTTCTAATGATGATATTTCACCGGACTCAAACGGAAAATGGATGGAAGTTCAAGCTATGGGTGTTAATGGACAACCTACTGCTGTCCGGGCGTGGGTTCCCATTATCAATTAATTCTCTTAATGTGATATGCAGGGAACCAGGGTACCTGCAAACAACACCTGGATAGTGGATAGCGGCGCTTCGAAACATATGACTGGATAGCTATCTCTTCTTTCGGATGTACACCTAATTAAGGGAGGTTATGTAGCTTTTGCCGGAGATAAAGGAGGTCACATTTCAGCTCAGGGTTTGTTGAAGAATGAAAAAGTTAGTTTCGACAAAGTGAACTTTTGTCAAGAGCTTGAAAACAATTTGTTGTCGGTTTCACAAATCTGTGAAAAATCTTTCAAGGTAGCATTTGATGATGAATTCAGCTACATTTTGAAGCCAGAATTTGTGATTCCTCCTGAAATGATTTTGATGAAGGCTCCTAGACAAGCTGATTTATATATGCTAGATATGAATGTTGCTACTTCAACTGCTGAACATCATCAAGCTTTTGTTTCTAAAGCGACTGAACAAGATTCTATTACGTGGCACAAATGCATGTGTCATTTAAGTTTTCGGAAGATGAACCATCTGGTTCACAACAATCTTGTAGAAGGTGTTGATCTTCGATCTTTTCAGATTCCAGGAACATGTGTTCCATGTAAGAAGTGTAAGTAGAGCAAGAAAGCTCATAAGTTGGTAAAGTATAATCCAATCTCTGCTCTACTTGAGTTGTTACATATGGATCTTTTCAGTCCAATTCGTTTTGAAAGCATTGATGGAAGTAAGTATTGTCTGGTTGTAACTGATGATTATTCAAGATTTTCTTGGGTAATGTTTTTGAAAGAGAAGTCCGATACGTTTGAAAATTTGAAAGTGCTAATCAATCGATTAGAGACAGGTTTCAATTTAAAGGTAAGAAAGATTCTTTGCGATAATGGTACAGAATTCAAGAATCAGTATCTTGCAGGTTTCTGTATTGAAAAAGGTATCAATACCCTAAAAGAAAGAATAGGGTATTGACTGAGACAGCTAGAACAATGCTAGTAGATTCATCATTACCTGTTCATTTTGGAGTGAAGCTGTTGCAAATGCATGTTACACTATGAATCGAGTTATGACTGTTAAACGACTGGGTAAAACTTGCTATGAGCTATTGCATGGGAGAAAACCATCTTTAAAGCATCTAGAACCATTTGGTGCACCGTATACCATCTTGAAAAGAAGACCAGGAAGTAAGTTTGATTCAAAAGTGGTTACTGGAGTGTTTCTTGGGTATAGTTCTCCTAACAAGCAAGTTTTCAATAATGAGACAAGATGTGTTGAAGAATGGTCTGAAGTTGAGGTCCAGAGGAATCATACGAAGAGTGCTTCTAAGAGTCATACTTGGATTTACAACTATGATGAGCTGACTAATTCATTCAATCTTGATCCAAATCAGACAGAGAATGAAGTTGAGTTACAAATGCTGTTCGATCTACAGAATGAACTAGAAGTTTTTACACCCACACCAACTCCAACTCCATTACCCACTGTCATTGAACCAGTTCAAGATTCAGATTAAGACATTGATCCAGTGTACGATACCTGCGGATCTGATATTTCAAGTGAGAATTCTGAAAATCAAGAAGATATTGGAGATACCACGAATCTACACCATGAGATACCTGTTCCCGCACAACCAGCTCATCCTAGAGAGAATATTATTGGAGATCCAAATGCATGTGTTAGAATAAGAAGGCAAGTTCAGTTTGATGGTCAAGTTGATACTCATATGACAGCTGCTGCTGCATACTTTGAGTACTCATGTCATATTTCTAGAATTGAGCCAAAGACGACTAAAGAAGCGTTGAAGCATGTTGATTGGGTGATGGCTATGCAAGAAGAGATTCAGCAATTCCATCGTTTAAATATTTGGAAGCTAGTTACCAAACTGCATGGAGCTAAGGTAATTGATCTCAAATGGGTTTGGAAGTGCAAGTTTGACGAAGACGGCAATGTTATCCATAACAAAGCAAGATTAGTTGCTAAAGGTTATCATCAAGATCCTGAATTCGATTATGATGAAGTTTTTTCTCCTGTTTCCAGATTGGAGGCCATTCGCATTTTTCTGACTTTTGCTTCATTTATGAAGTTCAAAGTGTTTTAGATGGATGTTAAAAGTGTATTTCTTTATGGAAAGCTAAATGAACGAGTTTATGTCAGTTAACCTCTGGGTTTTGAAGATCATCTTCATCCTGACAAAGTTTACCGATTACGAAGAGCCCTATATGGTTTACATCAATCTCCAAGAGCTTGGTATGGACGTGTGTCAAGCTATCTGCTCGAAAAAGGTTATCAAATGGGCACGGTAGATTGTACTCTGTTCACGAAGGTTAAAGATGATGATATTATTTTGGTCCAGATCTATGTAGACGACATTATTTTCGGTGCTACTAAGCAGGAACTCATCGATGAGTTCGAACAGGTGATGAAGGACGAATTCGAAATGAGCAAATTGGGTCTCTTACATTACTTTCTTGGTTTACAAGTCGAACAGACTAGTAATGGTATTTTTCTTCATCAAGCAAAGTATGTAAATGATATACTCGAGCATTTTTGCATGACTCAAGAGCGTCCTGTGTCAACCCCGCTAGCTGTGAATCATGGTATATCGTTAGACTGTGAAGGGGAGCCTGTTGATCCTACATACTATCGAGCAATCATCGGATCGCTTATGTACCTTACTGCATCTAGGCCAGATATTATGTTCACAATATGTGTGTGTGCTCGTTATCAAGTTAATCCGAATACAGTTCATCTTACAGCTGCCAAAAGAATTCTACGTTATCTTTACATTCTCCAAATCTCTGCATCTGGTATTCGAACGAAGACAAGTTTGATCTTGTAACTTACAGTGATTTAGACTATGCAGGTTGAAAAATCAATAAAAAATCTACATCAGGAGGATGTCAATTTTTAGGTGAAAGGCTGGTGACCTGGCAGTGCAAGAAACAGACTGCAGTTGCACTTTCCACGTGTGAAGCAGAATATATCGCTGATGCAAGTTGCTATTCACAAGTTGTCTGGATACAACAACAACTTCGCGATTACGGACTAAGAATCTCTTTCTCTCCTCTTTATATTGATAATACTGCTGCTATTGCAGTTCCTAAGAATCCTGTGCAACATTCAAAGACCAAACACATAGGTGTTAAATATCATTTTCTTAGGGATTGCCATGAGAAAAAGATTATTGAGGTTAAGAGAATAGGTACTAAGGACCAGAGGGCTGATCATTTCACTGAGGCTTTTGATAAACCTAGGTTCTTGCAACTATTAGAGATGAATGACATTGTTGATCGAAACACAGTGATTTCGGATGATATGTTTGAGGGTTAATCAAACTTTTAGACTTTGCATGTAGGATGCATGACATATAGATTTTAGTTTCTTATTATCTGTATTGCATATTTTTGCTTCCTGTCTGCATTTCCTTGCATGATTTCTTTCATGTTTGCACGCTAGTCTGTAGTTATTTTCTGTTTCTTTTGTTAAAATGCTAAAAGACAAAAAGATTTTATGTTTTAGTATTTTAGGAGGAGTATTTGTTATCAACAGAAAATACCTAAAAAGTGTAAAATGCCTTATCAGAAAACCCTAAAAAGTTGAAAAATACGAAAATGAGCTTGTTTTGAATAATATGAAGGAAATGAAGAAATTACTGTACTGAGAATTGATATATTTGTTTAGTAAGAACTGATTTGAATGTTTATGTTTATCTGTTGTGTGATGTACTGATAGATGTGACTTATGAATTCTTGGCATTAGACAATCATAATAAGAATAACGATCATCTGAGATTCAGAAGTCATGAACGATCTGTAGCGTTTGAAGGTAGTCACCTAATTATTTCTGAATCTGTATGTAACATCCTGTTTTTCCAGCAAGTTGGGACGCCGTCCAAAAGCTTGGGATGCCGTCCAACTTTGAAGGGCTGGACGCCGTCCAGATTGTGGGACGCCGTCCAGAATAACTGGCGGGCCAGCTGTGGGTTTTTAGATATTTTAGAAGGGGTATTTTGGTATTTTCACATTGGAACGTGTTTATGGCCTCTAGATCAGTTTTGGGGTGTGCCATTACTCCACTTTCAACAACCTCAACCCTACCACTTCATGTTTAGAGAGAGAGATTTTCTAGTGTAAGAAAGCTCAAGCAAAGGAAGAAGAAGCTAGTTTCGGGTCTTACCTCGAGTGATAAAGTTGTTTATCTAGTCGCCTGCTACGTGGTGATAGTAGTGGTAAGTCCTAATCTTCATTTCCTTAATTTAATTCGTTTAAGGGTTAGAACTTGGGTTAGTGATGAACATAAAACCTTTTGTTGGTGATTTTGGGGGTTTTGGGTAAGATTGAGTCAAGAGGACTCAAGAATGACTAACCTAGGGTTTCAAAGTAATAATTGGTATTATTGAGTCTAAAATGGTTAGTTATTCACTAGCTCACTTGTGTTGCTAGTAAAATTGGTTCTAGGGTTTATGGTTGACTTGAAATGGGTCAAATGGGTGGGTTTGACCTAGCGAGATAAATTGAGTATGAAAACACCCTAGTTATGTTTTGATGGAAGTCTTAGAACCTTAGTCACTAGCTTTTAGTGATTAGTTGTGGGTCTCGACCTTTAATGTGCGATTCTAGTGCAAATGGGTCATAAATGCACTAGTGAGGTTAGTTGGTGGGTAGTCCAACTTATTATGTGAATTAATTGGAAATAAATTGTGTTAGGTGACTCGCTTTGAAGGCTACCAGTTATTGTGGGGAATCTCGCCAAGTTGACAAGGTGAGTGGAATGATTATACATGTGTGTATATAATGTACTTACTTGTGCAGGGTACGATGTGGGTTTAAAGTTCGCGTGTTCGATACCGCATCGTATTAGCATGTGGTATGGATTAAAGTTCGCGAGTTCGATGCCATACCATATGTGTGTGTGTGTGTGTGGGCATGATGTATGGGTTAAAGTTCGCATGTTCGATACCATATAATCATGTGTGTGGGTTTAAGGTTCGCGTGTTCGATACCACATTTCACGTGACGGGTGAGTTAAAGTTCGCGTGTCCGATACTACTAAGGGGTTAGTGTCATGCTCCGTTGTACACTAACGGTTGTTGGGAACACCGATGGGAAATTCAAAGTACCATTCCCCCTACTATTGGTTAACCATGGGTATGTGTTGTTATGTGGCGTAATATATTGTTCGGGTTATATATGCTATTGTTTGTGCTAGCTTGTGGTCTTGAAGATTTAGTGTTATACCTTGCGTTGGTATGTCATTTAAATTGCTAGCATGTATGAGGTAATTGTGTATGTGATTGCAAGTAAGTAGGTTATATATGTACGTGTATAATTATTACATTCACTAAGCGTTAGCTTACCCTCTCGTTGTTTACCTTTTTAGGATCCGGCTTGGATAAGGGCAAAGGTATTCGCTTGGATTAGTGGCTCTCGGGGGTTATGGCTTTTTGGAAGTTCGACCAAGATTTGGGTAGTTTAACCCCAAACACCATGCTCTAGTGACGTTTGGCAATTAAACTTTTTGTGGTCGAAACTCGTATTTCGTACTTAATGGTATTTTGGGCATATGTGGGCCCCATGATGTAAAACTAGTTTTTATTGTGGAAATCTTTTAGTTTTACTTATATCGATATGTTGGGATAATTTACTTCGTTGGAATGGGTCGGGAGCGGGTTTTTTCGTGCACGTGTAAAAGAAAACTGATCAGTCCTCGTTAGTTAAATTGGACGCCGTCCTAAAATGTTGGACGCCGTCCAAGGCTTCAATACTGGACGCCGTCCAGGAATCTGGACGCCGTCCAGATGTGCAGGTTCAAATTTTTTTTTTTGGGTCGTGTTTTTTGGAATAACGAGGGTTGGGTCGTTACAAGTGGTATCAGAGCATGGTCTAAGGGATTTAGGTGACTTGAGATAGGCACCTTGAGTTAGACTTTTGTGTCGTTGAATTATGTGCGGGACTTGTAGGACTACGGGTCAGTACGGGTTTTGATTAGTTCTTTGGTGCATAGGTGGACTAACTATGCCTATGTTATGACATACTAATCATGTGTTATTGTTTTGAACATCGAGCAAGATGGTTGTGATACGTTTGAGCATGGCACGGCATGTGAGCGTAATAGTGAGTCGCGACCACTATTACGGTTGCAAGTCAGGTCAAGCAAGGATGTACGACAAGTATCGAGCTAGGTGTGGTGTGTGTGCGGTCATATGCATAGGTATATATGTGTATTAAATTGTTGGTGATGTCTAATCCATTTTTAATCTTTAGAATGAAGACAAGAAACGGAACGGATACAAATGGCAATGGTGGTCCCTCTCATGTGGATTAAGATGAGATGACTACCAAGATTGAGACCGCTTTAGAAAACTATGTTTCGGTTTTCTCACGAAGGGTTAAACAAATATTCGAAGAGTCAGTTTCGGAACAATTTGTCGATATGATTCAAGAATTTATGACCAATGCCGTCAAAGAAGAAGTTGAAAGGTGGTTTCCTAGACCTCAAAATGGGGGCGAGTTGGAGTTTAGCTATAAGAACTTTTTGGCAACTAAGCCTCCTCACTTTCACGGGGATCCCGACCCCATGAAAAGTGCGGCTTGGATCTCCAATGTTGAGGGTTGTTTTCGCACGACTGAGTGCCCACCCGAGAAGAAGACAAGGCTTGCTATGAAATGTCCCGTTCTTATTGATTAAAAACGTTCCATATTAATTGATTTTGTTGCGAGGTTTTGACCTCTATATGAGACGTTTTTCAAAGACTGCATTCATTTTTAAAACAAACCATAACCTTTATTTCATAAATAAAGGTTTAAAAAGCTTTACGTAGATTATCAAATAATGATAATCTAAAATATCCTGTTTACACACGACCATTACATAATGGTTTACAATACAAATATGTTACATCAAAATCAGTTTCTTGAATGCAGTTTTTACACAATATCATACAAACATGGACTCCAAATCTTGTCCTTATTTTAGTATGCAACAGCGGAAGCTCTTAGTATTCACCTGAGAATAAACATGCTTTAAACGTCAACAAAAATGTTGGTGAGTTATAGGTTTAACCTATATATATCAAATCGTAACAATAGACCACAAGATTTCATATTTCAATACACATCCCATACATAGAGATAAAAATCATTCATATGGTGAACACCTGGTAACCGACATTAACAAGATGCATATATAAGAATATCCCCATCATTCTGGGACACCCTTCGGATATGATATAAATTTCGAAGTACTAAAGCATCCGGTACTTTGGATGGGGTTTGTTAGGCCCGATAGATCTATCTTTAGGATTTGCGTCAATTAGGGTGTCTGTTCCCTAATTCTTAGATTACCAGACTTAATAAAAAGGGGCATATTCGATTTTGATAATTCAACCATAGAATGTAGTTTCACGTACTTGTGTCTATTTTGTAAATCATTTATAAAACTTGCATGTATTCTCATCCCAAAAATATTAGATTTTAAAAGTGGGACTATAACTCACTTTCACAGATTTTTACTTCGTTGGGAAGTAAGACTTGGCCACTGGTTGATTCACGAACCTATAACAATATATACATATATATCAAAGTATGTTCAAAATATATTTACAACACTTTTAATATATTTTGATGTTTTAAGTTTATTAAGTCAGCTGTCCTCGTTATAACCTACAACTAGTTGTCCACAGTTAGATGTACAGAAATAAATCGATAAATATTATCTTGAATCAATCCACGACCCAGTGTATACGTATCTCAGTATTGATCACAACTCAAACTATATTTATTTTGGAATCAACCTCAACCCTGTATAGCTAACTCCAACATTCACATATAGAGTGTCTATGGTTGTTCCGAAATATATATAGATGTGTCGACATGATAGGTCAAAACATTGTATACGTGTCTGTGGTATCTCAAGATTACATAATATACAATACAAGTTGATTAAGTTATGGTTGGAATAGATTTGTTACCAATTTTCACGTAGCTAAAATGAGAAAAATTATCCAATCTTGTTTTACCCATAACTTCTTCATTTTAAATCCGTTTTGAGTGAATCAAATTGCTATGGTTTCATATTGAACTCTATTTTATGAATCTAAATAGAAAAATTATATGTTTATAGCCAGAAAAATAAGTTACAAGTCGTTTTTGTAATGGTAGTCATTTCAGTCGAAAGAACGACGTCTAGATGACCGTTTTAGAAAACATACTTCCACTTTGAGTTTAACCATAATTTTTGGATATAGTTTCATGTTCATAATAAAAATCATTTTCTCAGAATAAAAACTTTTAAATCAAAGTTTATCATAGTTTTTAATTAACTAACCCAAAACAGCCCGCGGTGTTACTACGACGGCGTAAATCCGGTTTTACGGTGTTTTTCGTGTTTTCAGGTTTTAAATAATTAAGTTATCATATCATATAGATATAGAACATGTGTTTAGTTGATTTTAAAAGTCAAGTTAGAAGGATTAACTTTTGTGTGCGAACAAGTTTAGAATTAACTAAACTATGTTCTAGTGATTACAAGTTTAAACCTTCGAATAAGATAGCTTTATATGTATGAATCGAATGATGTTATGAACATCATTACTACCTTAAGTTCCTTGGATAAACCTACTGGAAAATAGAAAAATGGATCTAGCTTCAACGGATCCTTGGATGGCTCGAAGTTCTTGAAGCAGAATCATGACACGAAAACAAGTTCAAGTAAGATCATCACTTGAAATAAGATTGTTATAGTTATAGAAATTGAACCAAAGTTTGAATATGATGATTACCTTGTATTAGAATGATAACCTACTGTAAGAAACAAATATTTCTTGAGTTTGGATGATCACCTTACAAGATTGGAAGTGAGCTAGCAAACTTGAAAGTATTCTTGATTTTATGTAACTAGAACTTGTAGAATATATGAAGAACACTTAGAACTTGAAGAAAGAACTTGAGAGAGATCAATTAGATGAAGAAAATTGAAGAATTAAAGTGTTTGTAGGTGTTTTTGGTCGTTGGTGTATGGATTAGATATAAAGGATATGTAATTTTGTTTTCATGTAAATAAGTGATAAGTGATGAATGATTACTCATATTTTTGTAATTTTATGAGATATTTCATTCTAGTTGCCAAATGATGGTTCCCACATGTGTTAGGTGACTCACATGGGCTGCTAAGAGCTGATCATTGGAGTGTATATACCAATAGTACATACATCTAAAAGCTGTGTATTGTACGAGTACGAATACGGGTGCATACGAGTAGAATTGTTGATGAAACTGAACGAGGATGTAATTGTAAGCATTTTTGTTAAGTAGAAGTATTTTGATAAGTGTCTTGAAGTCTTTCAAAAGTGTATGAATACATATTAAAACACTACATGTATATACATTTTAACTGAGTCGTTAAGTCATCGTTAGTCGTTACATGTAAATGTTGTTTTGAAACCTTTAGGTTAACGATCTTGTTGAATGTTGTTAACCCATTGTTTATTATAACAAATGAGATGTTAAATTGTTATATTATCATGATATTATGATATATAATATATCTTAGTATGATATATATACAGTTAAATGTCGTTACAACGATAATCGTTACATATATGTCTCGTTTCGAAATCATTAAGTTAGTAGTCTTATTTTTACATATGTATTTCATTGTTAATACACTTAATAATATATTTACTTATCATTTAACATAATTAACCAAGTGTATCAATATCTTAATATGATTCATATGTACCTAGTAAGACGTTGTTATAACGATAATTGTTATATATATCGTTTTCGAGTTTCTTAAATTAACAGTCTCATTTTTATGTATATAACTCATTGTTAAAATACCTAATGATATACATACTTATAATAAAATCATGTTAACTATATATATAACCATATATATGTCATCGTATAGTTTTTACAAGTTTTAACGTTCGTGAATCACCGGTCAACTTGGGTGGTCAATTGTCTATATGAAACCTATTTCAATTAATCAAGTCTTAACAAGTTTGATTGCTTAACATGTTGGAAACATTTAATCATGTAAATATCAATCTCAATTAATATATATAAACATGGAAAAGTTCGGGTCACTACAGTACCTACCCGTTAAATAAATTTTGTCCCGAAATTTTAAGCTGTTGAAGGTGTTGACGAATCTTCTGAAAATAGATGCGGGTATTTCTTCTTCATCTGATCTTCACGCTCCCAGGTGAACTTGGGTCCTCTACGAGCATTCCATCGAACCTTAACAATTGGTATCTTGTTTTGCTTAAGTCTTTTAACCTCACGATCCATTATTTCGACGGGTTCTTCGATGAATTGAAGTTTTTTGTTGATTTGGATTTCATCTAACGGAATAGTGAGATATTCTTTAGCAAAACATTTCTTCAAATTCGAGACGTGGAAAGTGTTATGTACAGCCGCGAGTTGTTGAGGTAACTCAAGTCGGTAAGCTACTGGTCCGACACGATCAATAATCTTGAATGGTCCAATATACCTTGGATTTAATTTCCCTCGTTTACCAAATCGAACAACGCCTTTCCAAGGTGCAACTTTAAGCATGACCATCTCTCTAATTTCAAATTCTATATCTTTTCTTTTAATGTCAGCGTAGCTCTTTTGTCGACTTTGGGCGGTTTTCAACCGTTGTTGAATTTGGATGATCTTCTCGGTAGTTTCTTGTATAATCTCCGGACCCGTAATCTGTCTATCCCCCACTTCACTCCAACAAATCGAAGACCTGCACTTTCTATGATAAAGTGGTTCAAATGGCGCCATCTCAATGCTTGAATGGTAGCTGTTGTTGTAGGAAAATTCTGCTAACGGTAGATGTCGATCACAACTGTTTCTGAAATCCCATCAGTTTGTGGATGATAGGTAGTACTCATGTCTAGACGAGTTCCTAATGCTTGCTGTAATGTCTGCCAGAATCTTGAAATAAATCTGCTATCCCTATCAGAGATAATAGAGATTGGTATTCCATGTCTGGAGACGACTTCCTTCAAATACAGTCGTGCTAACTTCTCCATCTTGTCATCTTCTCTTATTGGCAGGAAGTGTGCTGATTTGGTGAGACGATCAACTATTACCCAAATAGTATCATAACCACTTGCAGTCCTTGGCAATTTAGTAATGAAATCCATGGTAATGTTTTCCCATTTCCATTCCGGGATTTCAGGTTGTTGTAGTAGACCTGATGGTTTCTGATGTTCAGCTTTGACCTTAGAACACGTCAAACATTCTCCTACATATTTAGCAATATCGGCTTTCATACCTGGCCACCAAAAATGTTTCTTAAGATCCTTGTACATCTTCCCCGTTCCAGGATGTATTGAGTATCTGGTTTTATGAGCTTTTCTAAGTACCATTTCTCTCATATCTCCAAATTTTGGTACCCAAATTCTTTCAGCCCTATACCGGGTTCCGTCTTCCCAAATATTAAGATGCTTCTCCGATCCTTTGGGTATTTCATCCTTTAAATTTCCCTCTTTTAAAACTCCTTGTTGCGCCTCCTTTATTTGAGTAGTAAGGTTAGTGTGAATCATTATATTCATAGATTTTACTCGAATAGGTTCTCTGTCCTTTCTGCTCAACACGTCGGCTACCACATTTGCCTTCCCCGGGTGGTAACGAATCTCAAAGTCGTAATCATTCAACAATTCAATCCACCTACGCTGCCTCATATTCAGTTGTTTCTGATTAAATATGTGTTGAAGACTTTTGTGGTCGGTATATATAATACTTTTGACCCCATATAAGTAGTGCCTCCAAGTCTTTAATGCAAAAACAACCGCGCCTAATTCCAAATCATGCGTCGTATAATTTTGCTCGTGAATCTTCAATTGTCTAGACGCATAAGCAATCACCTTTGTTCGTTGCATTAATACACAACCGAGACCTTGCTTTGATGCGTCACAATAAATCACAAAATCATCATTCCCTTCAGGCAATGACAATATAGGTGCCGTAGTTAGCTTTTTCTTCAATAATTGAAACGCCTTCTCTTGTTCATCCTTCCATTCAAATTTCTTCCCTTTATGCGTTAATGCAGTCGAGGGTTTTGCTATTTTAGAGAAATCTTGGATGAATCTTCTGTAGTAACCAGCCAATCCTAAAAATTGACGTATATGCTTCGGAGTTTTTGGGGTTTCCCACTTTTCAACGGTTTCGATCTTTGCCGGGTCCACCTGGATACCTTCTTTGTTCACTATGTGACCGAGGAATTGAACTTCTTCCAACTAAAATGCACACTTTGAAAACTTAGCGTACAGTTTTTCTTTCCTCAATACTTCTAGCACTTTTCTCAAATGTTCTTCGTGCTCTTGATCATTCTTTGAGTAAATAAGTATGTCATCTATGAAAACAATGACAAACTTGTCAAGATATGGCCCACACACTCGGTTCATAAGGTCCATGAACACAGCTAGTGCGTTAGTCAATCCAAACGGCATAACCATAAACTCGTAATGACCATAACGCGTCGTAAAAGCAGTTTTTGGAATATCATTCTCCTTTACTCGCATTTGATGATATCCAGAACGTAAATCAATCTTCGAATAAACTGACGAGCCTTGTAGTTGATCAAATAAGTCGTCAATTCTCGACAGTGGATAACGGTTTTTGATGGTAAGTTTGTTCAACTCTCTGTAGTCAATACACAACCCAAATGTACCATCCTTCTTCTTGACAAACAAAACAGGAGCTCCCCATGGTGATGTGCTTGGTCGAATGAAACCATGTTCTAATAGTTCTTGCAGTTGGCTTTGCAGTTCTTTCATCTCGCTGGGTGCGAGTCTGTAAGGAGCACGAGCTATTGGTGCAGCTCCTGGTACAAGATCTATTTGAAATTCAACGGATCGATGTGGGGGTAATCCCGGTAATTCTTTCAGAAATACATCGGGAAATTCTTTTGCAATGGGAACATCGTTGATGCTCTTTTCTTCAGTTTGTACTTTCTCGACGTGTGCTAGAACAGCATAGCAACCTTTTCTTATTAGTTTTTGTGCCTTCAAATTACTAATAAGATGTAGCTTCGTGTTGCCCTTTTCTCCGTACACCATTAAGGGTTTTCCTTTTTCTCGTATAATGTGAATTGCATTTTTGTAACAAACGATCTCTGCTTTCACTTCTTTCAATCAGTCCATACCGATTATCATATCAAAACTCCCTAACTCTACTGGTATCAAATCAATCTTAAATGTTTCACTAACCAGTTTAATTTCTCGATTTTGACATATATTATCTGCTGAAATTAATTTACCATTTGCTAATTCGAGTAAAAATTTACTATCCAAAGGCGTCAATGGACAACTTAATTTAGCACAAAAATCTCTACTCATATAGCTTCTATCCGCACCCGAATCAAATAAAACGTAAGCAGATTTATTGTCAATAAAAAACGTACCCGTAACAAGCTCCGGGTCTTCCTGTGCCTCTGCCGCATTAACATTGAAAACTCTTCTGCGGCCTTGTCCATTCGTGTTCTCCTGGTTCGGGCAATTTCTAATAATGTGGCCCAGTTTTCCACATTTATAACAAACTACATTGGCATAACTTGCTCCGACACTACTTGCTCCGCCATTACTCGTTCCGACACCATTTGTTCCTTTCGTTCTGTTAACCCCTGGTCCGTAGACCTCACACTTCACCTCGCTATGACCATTTCTTTTACACTTGTTGCAAAATTTGGTGCAGAACCCCGAGTGATACTTTTCACACCTTTGGCATAGCTGCTTCTGATTGTTGTTGTTGTTGCGGTTATTATTGTTGTTGGGATGATTATTGTAGTAGTAGTTGTTGTTGTTGTTGTTGTTGTTGTTGTTGGGCCGTTTGTTGTAGTTGCGATTGATGTTGCGATTGTTGGGATAATTGTTGCGATTATTGTTGTAATTGCTGTTGTTGTTGTATTGGTGATTCTTATCACCGTTTTCCTCCCACTTTCTTTTGACTTGCTTCACATTATCCTCTTCAGCAGTTTGTTCTTTAATTCTTTCTTCAATCTGGTTCACTAGTTTGTTAGCCATTCTACATGCCTGTTGTATGGAGGTGGGCTCGTGTGAACTTATATCTTCTTGGATTCTTTCCGGTAATCCTTTCACAAACGCGTCGATCTTCTCTTCCTCATCTTCGAATGCTCCCGGACACAATAGGAACAATTCTGTGAATCGTCTTTCGTATGTGGTAATATCAAATCCTTGGGTTCGTAACCCTCTAAGTTCTGTCTTGAGCTTATTGACCTCGGTTCTGGGACGGTACTTCTCGTTCATCAAGTGCTTGAATGCTGACCACGGTAGTGCGTACGCATCGTCTTGTCCCACTTGCTCTAGATAGGTATTGCACCATGTTAACGCAGAACCTGTGAAGGTATGCGTAGCGTACTTCACTTTGTCCTCTTCAGTACACTTACTTATGGCAAACACCGATTCGACCTTCTCGGTCCACCGTTTCAATCCTATCGGTCCTTCGGTTCCATCAAATTCCAAAGGTTTGCAGGTAGTGAATTCTTTGTAGGTGCATCCTACACGATTTCCTGTACTGCTAGATCCAAGGTTATTGTTGGTATGTAGCGCAGCCTGTACTGCGGCTATGTTTGAAGCTAGAAAAGTACGGAATTCCTCTTCATTCATATTCACGGTGTGTCGAGTAGTCGGTGCCATTTCCTTCAAAATAGTCAAATGGAACAAGTTAATCATACAGAATATTAAGAGTAGTTAATAGTATTTCGTAGCATAATATGAACTCATTTATAAAAGCTTTTTCTTCATATTAGCGTTTTATAAGTTTAAATTCGGGTAGTACCTACCCGTTAAGTTCATACTTAGTAGCTAATATACAATTCAACTACTACAATTCTATATGAAAAACTGATTATAATAATATTTCGCGTTCAAACTTTTACACAATATTTTACAAACTTACAATACCGCTTATTTTACATATAGCATGAAATATAGCACACAATAAATTTGATACAAGATGGTTGTGAAGATAATTCTAGCTAGTACACAAGTCGTTCAGCAAAGGCAATAAAGACACGTAATTCATACGTCCAGAAACAAGTCATGCATTCTGGTTTTACTAGGATTACTTCCCATCCTTGGTCTTGTGGAACATAACCGTTATGGCCGTTGATAAGACAGCGTGTTGTAACATCGTCAAAGGGACGAGGGTTACGTAATGTCCAACAGTCCCGTAACAATCTAAAAACCTCATTTCTTACCCCAATTACCGACTCCGTCACTTGTGGGAACGTTTTGTTTAATAGTTGTAGCCCGATGTTCTTGTTCTCACTTTGGTGAGAAGCGAACATTACTAATCCGTAAGCATAACATGCTTCTTTATGTTGCATGTTAGCCACTTTTTCTAAATCACGAAGTCCAATATTCGGATATATTGAGTCAAAATAATTTCTTAACCCATTGCGTAAAATAGCATTTGGGTTCCCCGCAATATATGCGTCAAAGTAAACACATCGTAACTTATGGATTTCCCAATGTGATATCCCCCATCTTTCGAACGAAAGCCTTTTATAAACCAAGGCATTCTTGGAACGTTCTTCGAATGTCTTACAAACTGATCTCGCCTTAAATAGTTGTGCCGAAGAATTCTGACCGACTCTAGACAAGATTTCGTCAATCATGTCTCCGGGTAAGTCTTCTAAAATATTGGGTTGTCTATCCATTTTGTGTTTTTATACTGTAAAATAGACAAGAGTTAGATTCATAAAAAAAATACTTATTAATACAAGAAATTTTTACATATATCATAAAGCATAAGCACACTATATTACATATATTACACCATACGAATACAACTATCTTATTCCGACTCGCTTGTTTCTTCTTTTTCGGTTTTGGTTCGTTTTGCCAAGTTTCTAGGGATATATGATGTTCCCCTAATACGAGCCGTTGTTTTCCACATTGGTTTAGAAAAACCTGGTGGTTTAGAGGTTCCCGGGTCATTGTTACAACTTAAGGACTTCAGGGGTTGACGATACATATAAAGTTCATCGGGGTTGGAATTAGATTTCTCTATTTTTATGCCCTTTCCCTTATTATTTTCTTTTGCCTTTTTAAATTCAGTTGGGGTAATTTCTATAACATCATCGGAATTCTCGTCGGAATCCGATTCATCGAAGAATTGGTAATCCTCCCAATATTTTGCTTCCTTCCGGTTCCGATTCTTCTTCCGGTTCCGACTCTTCTTCCGGTTCCTCTTCGGGAACTTGTGAATCAGTCCACGAATCATTCCAATTTACATTTGACTCTTCATTATTATTAGGTGAGTCAATGGGACTTGTTCTAGTGGTAGACATCTATCACATAATATCAAACGCGTTAAGAGATTAATATATCACATAATATTCACATGTTAAAAATATATAGTTTCCAACAAAATTTGTTAAGCAATCATTTTTCAAGTAAACACGGTCGAAGTCCAGACTCACTAATGCATCCTAACAAACTTGATAAGACACACTAATGCAAAATTCTGGTTCTCTAAGACCAACGCTCGGATACCAACTGAAATGTCCCGTTCTTATTGATTAAAAACGTTCCATATTAATTGATTTCGTTGCGAGGTTTTGACCTCTATATGAGACGTTTTTCAAAGACTGCATTCATTTTTAAAACAAACCATAACCTTTATTTCATAAATAAAGGTTTAAAAAGCTTTACGTAGATTATCAAATAATGATAATCTAAAATATCCTGTTTACACACGACCATTACATAATGGTTTACAATACAAATATGTTACATCGAAATCAGTTTCTTGAATGCAGTTTTTACACAATATCATACAAACATGGACTCCAAATCTTGTCCTTATTTTAGTATGCAACAGCGGAAGCTCTTAGTATTCACCTGAGAATAAACATGCTTTAAACGTCAACAAAAATGTTGGTGAGTTATAGGTTTAACCTATATATATCAAATCGTAACAATAGACCACAAGATTTCATATTTCAATACACATCCCATACATAGAGATAAAAATCATTCATATGGTGAACACCTGGTAACCGACATTAACAAGATACATATATAAGAATATCCCCATCATTCCGGGACACCCTTCGGATATGATATAAATTTCGAAGTACTAAAGCATCCGGTACTTTGGATGGGGTTTGTTAGGCCCGATAGATCTATCTTTAGGATTCGCGTCAATTAAGGTGTCTGTTCCCTAATTCTTAGATTACCAGACTTAATAAAAAGGGGCATATTCGATTTCGATAATTCAACCATAGAATGTAGTTTCACGTACTTGTGTCTATTTTGTAAATCATTTATAAAACTTGCATGTATTCTCATCCCAAAAATATTAGATTTTAAAAGTGGGACTATAACTCACTTTCACAGATTTTTACTTCGTCGGGAAGTAAGACTTGGCCACTGGTTGATTCACGAACCTATAACAATATATACATATATATCAAAGTATGTTCAAAATATATTTACAACACTTTTAATATATTTTGATGTTTTAAGTTTATTAAGTCAGCTGTCCTCGTTAGTAACCTACAACTAGTTGTCCACAGTTAGATGTACAGAAATAAATCGATAAATATTATCTTGAATCAATCCACGACCCAGTGTATACGTATCTCAGTATTGATCACAACTCAAACTATATATATTTTGGAATCAACCTCAACCCTGTATAGCTAACTCCAACATTCACATATAGAGTGTCTATGGTTGTTCCGAAATATATATAGATGTGTCGACATGATAGGTCAAAACATTGTATACGTGTCTATGGTATTTCAAGATTACATAATATACAATACAAGTTGATTAAGTTATGGTTGGAATAGATTTGTTACCAATTTTCACGTAGCTAAAATGAGAAAAAATATCCAATCTTGTTTTACCCATAACTTCTTCATTTTAAATCCGTTTTGAGTGAATCAAATTGCTATGATTTCATATTGAACTCTATTTTATGAATCTAAATAGAAAAATTATAGGTTTATAGTCGGAAAAATAAGTTACAAGTCGTTTTTGTAATGGTAGTCATTTCAGTCGAAAGAACGACGTCTAGATGACCGTTTTAGAAAACATACTTCCACTTTGAGTTTAACCATAATTTTTGGATATAGTTTCATGTTCATAATAAAAATCATTTTCTCAGAATAAAAACTTTTAAATCAAAGTTTATCATAGTTTTTAATTAACTAACCCAAAACAGCCCGCGGTGTTACTACGACGGCGTAAATCCGGTTTTACGGTGTTTTTCGTGTTTTCAGGTTTTAAATCATTAAGTTATCATATCATATAGATATAGAACATGTGTTTAGTTGATTTTAAAAGTCAAGTTAGAAGGATTAACTTTTGTGTGCGAACAAGTTTAGAATTAACTAAACTATGTTCTAGTGATTACAAGTTTAAACCTTCGAATAAGATAGCTTTATATGTATGAATCGAATGATGTTATGAACATCATTACTACCTTAAGTTCCTTGGATAAACCTACTGGAAAATAGAAAAATGGATCTAGCTTCAACGGATCCTTGGATGGCTCGAAGTTCTTGAAGCAGAATCATGACACGAAAACAAGTTCAAGTAAGATCATCACTTGAAATAAGATTGTTATAGTTATAGAAATTGAACCAAAGTTTGAATATGATGATTACCTTGTATTAGAATGATAACCTACTGTAAGAAACAAATATTTCTTGAGTTTGGATGATCACCTTACAAGATTGGAAGTGAGCTAGCAAACTTGAAAGTATTCTTGATTTTATGTAACTAGAACTTGTAGAATATATGAAGAACACTTAGAACTTGAAGAAAGAACTTGAGAGAGATCAATTAGATGAAGAAAATTGAAGAATTAAAGTGTTTGTAGGTGTTTTTGGTCGTTGGTGTATGGATTAGATATAAAGGATATGTAATTTTGTTTTCATGTAAATAAGTGATGAATGATTACTCATATTTTTGTAATTTTATGAGATATTTCATTCTAGTTGCCAAATGATGGTTCCCACATGTGTTAGGTGACTCACATGGGCTGCTAAGAGCTGATCATTGGAGTGTATATACCAATAGTACATACATCTAAAAGCTGTGTATTGTACGAGTACGAATACGGGTGCATACGAGTAGAATTGTTGATGAAACTGAACGAGGATGTAATTGTAAGCATTTTTGTTAAGTAGAAGTATTTTTATAAGTGTCTTGAAGTCTTTCAAAAGTGTATGAATACATATTAAAACACTACATGTATATACATTTTAACTGAGTCGTTAAGTCATCGTTAGTCGTTACATGTAAATGTTGTTTTGAAACCTTTAGGTTAACGATCTTGTTGAATGTTGTTAACCCATTGTTTATTATAACAAATGAGATGTTAAATTGTTATATTATCATGATATTATGATATATAATATATCTTAGTATGATATATATACAGTTAAATGTCGTTACAACGATAATCGTTACATATATGTCTCGTTTCGAAATCATTAAGTTAGTAGTCTTATTTTTACATATGTATTTCATTGTTAATACACTTAATAATATATTTACTTATCATTTAACATAATTAACCAAGTGTATCAATATCTTAATATGATTCATATGTACCTAGTAAGACGTTGTTATAACGATAATTGTTATATATATCGTTTTTGAGTTTCTTAAATTAATAGTCTCATTTTTATGTATATAAATCATTGTTAAAATACCTAATGAGATACATACTTATAATAAAATCATGTTAACTATATATATAACCATATATATGTCATCGTATAGTTTTTACAAGTTTTAACGTTCGTGAATCACCGGTCAACTTGGGTGGTCAATTGTCTATATGAAACCTATTTCAATTAATCAAGTCTTAACAAGTTTGATTGCTTAACATGTTGGAAACATTTAATCATGTAAATATCAATCTCAATTAATATATATAAACATGGAAAAGTTCGGGTCACTACATGCTACTAGTTTGTTGAGGGGCCATGCTAAAGATTGGCTCGATGGTAAAATTGATATGGTGGGTGATGCGGCTTTTGTGGGGTTGTCTTGGGCGGAGTTCAAGAAGGAGTTTTTCCTCAAATATCGTATGTAAGCGGATCTTTCCAAATTGCGCAATGAGTTAAGGAACATGCGTCAAGGGTCTTTGGACCTAAACACTCTCAAAACCAACTTTCTTGCCAAGGCGCGTTTTTGCCCCGAGTATGTGGGGAATGATCAATTGTTAATGGAAGACTTTCATGCGACCCTTAGAGATGATTTGAAGGGTAAAATTAGTATTGGTCATGTTGAGACTTTTGCTAAGCTTTTGGCGGTGGCAAAAGGGTTCGAAGCGCAAGCTCCAAGTCCGGTTAGCTATGCGCCAAGTAAAAGAAAGTTTGAAGCTTCTAGTTTTTCGAACAAGAAGAGTAAGGGGGCATCCGAAAGTGTTGGTAGTGTGAAGAAAGGTGCTTCTAGTGGTCACTAGATCACATGTTTCAATTGTGGACAAAGAGGTCATTACTCTCGTGAATGCCCAAAACCGCGTGATAATGTGATCACATGTTATAATTGTCAAAAAGAAGGGCACCGAAAGTCGGAGTGCCCCAACCTCCGAAATGATCAAGTTAAGAGGATAGAGAAGGCGACGGGGTCGGCAAGGGGGCGTAATTATTTGATGACCAATGATGAAGCTAAGTAATCTAATGAAGTCGTCTCAGGTACTTTCATGGTTAACTCTAATCCAGCGAGGATTCTATTTGATAGCGATGCAAATTTGTCGTTTGTGTCTCCAAAATTTGTGCCTAAACTTAATAAACCGTTAGCTAAGTTGAGTCGTCCGGTAGAAGTCGAAATAGCGGATGGCAAGACGGTGCTAGTGGTTGATGTGTGTAAAAATTGTAATGTTGTGTTTGGTGCCGAAAACTTTAAAATTGATTTCATCCCGATGACTTTGGGTTATTTTGACATCGTGGTTGGTATGGATTGGCTCGATGATAATAGAGCCGATATTGCATGCCATGAAAAATCTATTCGTGTGAAGACTCCAAGTGGGGGAGAGTTAATTATTCATGGTGATAAGCGTAGAAGACTTGTGCCGATATGCACTTTTGCACGGGCACGTCGTTTCCTTGATAGTGGTGGCATGGCTTTTCTTGCCCATGTTGTTGATACTCGTGATGAGCCACCACCCATTCGTGAGATTCCGGTGATAAGTGAATTTGAAGACGTTTTTCCGGATGAGTTACCGGGTGTTCCGGCGGAAAGACAAGTTGAATTTCGCATTGAGTTGGTTCCGGGGGCTACTCCCATTGCTAAAACTCCTTATCATTTAGCACCGACGAAAATGCAAGAATTGTTAAATCAAACCCAAGAGTTACTTGAGAAGGGTTTTATTCGACCGAGTGCTTCTCCATGGGGTGCTCCGGTCTTGTTCGTGAAAAAGAAAGATGGTAGTATGCGTATGTGCATTGATTATCGGGAGTTGAATAAAGTGACGATTAAGAATTGTTATCCATTGCCTAGGATTGACGATTTGTTTGATCAACTCCAAGGTGCGACGTATTTCTCTAAAATTGACCTACGGTCCGGCTATCACCAAATGCGGGTCCGTGAGGAAGATATTGAGAAAACGGCTTTTCGAACATGTTACGGGCATTTTGAGTTTGTAGTTATGCCTTTTGGTCTTACGAATGCACCGACGGAATTCATGGACCTTATGAACTGAGTGTGCCAACCTATGCTGTACAAGTCGGTAATTGTGTTCATCGACGACATACTTATCTATTCGAGGAGTATGAAGGAACATGAACATCATTTACGTAGTGGGTTGAAGATGTTGCGGAAGGAGAAGTTGTATGCTAAGTTCTCGAAATGTAAATTTTGGCTAAGGGAGGTTCAATTGCTTGGCCATATTGTGAACGAGAGTGGTATTTAAGTAGCTCCGGGGAAGATAGAGACGGTGAAGAGTTGGGGACAACCGACTACGCCTACGGAAATTCGAAGCTTTCTCAGATTGGCGGTTATTATCGTCAGTTTATCCAAGAATTTTCTAATATTACTTCTCCATTAACTAAGTTGACAAGGAAGAATACGAGGTTCAATTGGGAGAACGAGCAAGAAATCGCTTTTCAATTGTTGAAAGAGAAATTGTGTCAAGCTCCGGTCTTAGTGTTACCGGAAGGTGTATATGATATGACGGTTTATTGTGATGCTTCTTTGAATGGGCTCGGGTGTGTTCTAATGCAACGAGGTAAAGTCATCGCTTACGCCTCTCGCCAATTAAAGGAAAATGAAAAGAGATACCCGACTCATGATCTCGAATTAGCGGCGGTGGTCCATGTTTTGAAGATTTGGCGCCATTACTTGTATGGTGTCAAGTGTACGATTTATTAGGATCACAAGAGTTTGAAACATCTTTTTGATCAATGGGATTTGAATTATCGTCAACGTAGATGGATAGATGTCGTGAAGGATTATGATTGTGAGATACTTTATCATCCGGGCAAGGCGAATGTGGTCGCGGATGCGTTAAGCCGAAAGAGTCACCACCCGGCGTTACGATTGGGATTGTTACGTACGATTATTACTAACGATTTTCTTGAAAAGCTTGGTGTGATTCAAATAGAGGCTTACGTTCACAACAAGCATGCGGAACGAATTGTGGGGCAATCGGAATTCATTACTATGGGTTCGTGTGGTTTGTTATCTTTTCAAGGAAGAGTGTGTGTGCCTAAGATGGGTGATTACCGGCGGGTGCTACTTGATGAAGTACATAATTCAAAGTATTCCATTCATCCAGGCGCGACGAAAATGTATCATGATTTGAAGAAAGATTATTGGTGGTCGGGCATGAAACGCGACATTGTTAAGTATGTTGAGCAATGCGTCACGTGTTTGCAAGTTAAAGCCGAACACCAGAAGCCGTATGGTAAGTTGCAACCGCTATAAATTCCGATGTGGAAGTGGGAGCATATTACCATGGATTTTATTACCAAGTTGCCAAAAACGGCAAGAACCCAATTTGATACTATTTGGGTGATTGTTGATAGATTGACGAAAAGTGCATTGTTTCTTCCTATTAAAGAAGCAATTACGTCGGAGGCACTTGCGAAAATGTTCATTAAGGAAGTGATATCGAGACATGGCGTTCCCGTGACTATTGTTTCGGACCGGGACACAGTTTTACTTCTCGATTTTGGAAAAAGTTTCATGAAGATATGGGAACGAGAGTGAATATGAGTACGGCGTATCATCCTCAAACGGACGGTCAAACCGAACATACGAATCAAAGATTGGAGGATATGTTGCGAGCGTGTATTATTGATTTCGGTGGTAGTTAGGATGAACACCTGCCTTTGGTGGAATTCTCGTACAATAATAGTTTTCACTCTAGTATTGAAATGCTACCATATGAGATGTTATACGGTAGAAGATGTCGAACCCCGATTTGTTGGAGTGAAGTGGGTCAAAGGGAAGTCAGGAGCACCAACTTGGTATTAGAAACAAATGATAAAATCAACATGATTCGGGCTCGTTTAAAGGCGGCGCAAGATAGACAAAAATCTTATGTTGATAAACGTAGGCGACCGATCGAGTTTCAAGAAGGTGACATGGTGATACTTAAGGTTTCGCCGTGGAAGGGTATTATTCAGTTTCGAAAATGGGGGAAGTTAGCTCCTCGGTTTATTGGGCCATTTAAGATTTTAGCTCGTGTTGGTGAAGTTTCTTATCATTTGGAATTACCCGAAGAGCTTGCGGGGATCCATAATATATTTCATGTTTCCCATCTCCGTAAGTGTCTTGCGGATGATGCGTCATGGATGCCATTAGATGAGACTGAGTTAAACAACAAGTTAGAGTATGTCGAAGAGCCGATTGCTATACTTGATGAAAAGGAGAAAATGTTGCGCAACAAAGAGGTGAGGACTTTTAAGGTCCAATGGCGTCGTAGTAAAGGTTCCGAGTTTACCTGGGAACCCGAAGAATTTGTATTGGTTTATCTTCCTGCTTGTCATGCGGTGTGGATTGCGAGGACGCAATCCGTTTCAAGTGGGGGAGAGTTGTAACATCCTGTTTTTCCAGCAAGTTGGGACGCCGTCCAAAAGCTTGGGACGCCGTCCAAAAGCTTGGGACGCCGTCCAACTTTGAAGGGCTGGACGCCGTCCAGATTGTGGTGTAGAGACCCATCCTAATCCATCCGGACGAAGTCCATATCGATTATAAATGATTCACAACAGATGGTTACTTTGCGAGGTACTTGACCTCTATATGATACATTTTACAAACATTGCATTCGATTTTAAAAGACAATCTTTCTTTACAACGAAAGTTGACAACATGCATACCATTTCATAATATATCCAACTATAATTGACTTAATAATAATCTTGATGAACTCGACGACTCGAATGCAACGTCTTTTGAAATATGCCATGAATGAATCCAAGTAATATTTCGAAAATGAGCAAATGCACAGCGGAAGATTTCTTTCGTACCTGAGAATAAACATGCTTTCAAGTGTCAACCAAAAGGTTGGTGAGTTCATTAGTTTATCATAAATAATCATTTCATAATTTTAATAGACCACACGATTTCATATTTCCATTTCTCATAAACATACGTCCCATGCATAGAGACAAAAATATCATTCACATGGATTGAACACCTGGTAACCGACATTAACAAGATGCATATAAGAATATCCCCATCATTCCGAGATCCTCCTTCGGACATGATATAAATTTCGAAGTACTAAAGCATCCGGTACTTTGGATGGGGTTCGTTAGGCCCAATAGATCTATCTTTAGGATTCGCGTCAATTAGGGTGTCTGTTCCCTAATTCTTAGATTAACAGACTTAATAAAAAGGGGCATATTCGATTTCGATAATTCAACCATATAATGTAGTTTTGAGTACTTGTGTCTATTTCGTCAAACATTTATAAAAGTAGCGCATGTATTCTCAGTCCCAAAAATATATATTGCAAAAACATTTAAAAAGGGAGCAAATGAAACTCACATAATGTATTTTATAGTAAAAATACATATTACGACGTTGAACATGTGTAGGGTTGATCTCGGATTCACGAACCTATAACATTTATATATATATTAACACATATAAGGGTAATCAAACAAATTTATATATTATTAGTGATTTAATTGTTATTTTAATTATGTTTTTCATTAATAATCTACTAAATTATTTATATTAATATTTATTATAAAGATATTAATATAGTTATGTTATAGGTAGTAAATATAGTTTTACCTAACTTAATAGTTATTTGATAAGATAATATTAATGATAATAATAAAAATGTTAAAAATAATGCTAATAATGATAGTAATAATAATAATAATAATAATAATAATAATAATAATAATAATAATAATAATGATAATAATAATAATAATAATAATAATAATAATAATAATAATAATAATAATAATAATAATAATAATGGAAATAGAATAAAAGGGTATACCTTTGTAGAAGGGTCTCTAAAAAGGAACGCCCGGGACCGGACTCGAACCCGAGACCTCTCGCTCACCAATAATACTCCAAGACCACTCCTCCATTTTTGTTTTTCTGTTAAATTTCGTAGCCCAACTATATTTAACCCGTCATCTAAATAATCTGGCCCAACATTTAATTCAATATTCACGGCCCAAGCAATTCAGTATTCGGCCCAACTGAAAAGAACTAGTTCTCGGCCCAACTTCTCAATTCTGGCCCAACAAAATAAGCAGGTTGCTAAAAAAAAATAAGGCTGCAGGAGGAGACTAGGCTCTAACTCAGGACCTATTACTTAATCAAACGCCTAACAAACCACTAAACCGTTCGTTCATTCTGGTTATACACTGTTAGATCAATTACCTAACCTATTACCCTCTCAAATTATTATCATCACCCATCAATCCTATTTATAACTTCCATAACATCACGTAACCACCATCTATCCTAATCTTTATTATAATCTTTGTTGTTATATCGTCACTTAACATTTATCATCATCATACAGCATCATTTAATCATCATCGACATCATAATCATCATCTTCCATGATCATTATATCATCACCACCTTTAATATATATTCATCATCTAATCTATTATTCGTCCATTACATCATAATCTCACAGATTCATTTCATCTTCACCCTCTCAACATTTCTAACCTCTTTCGCCCCATATGATCATCATTATCATGGCCACCCTCAACATTTATCATTACATCATCATGTCCTCATTACTTAAAAAAAAATGTGATAGATAAAGGTAGACAATGATATGTTGGCCGATACCCTCCTAGTTGTCTTTATTAAGTGTAAAATTCTTTAATGAGTAATACTAACCCACTAATGAATAAAAGAATAGATAGGTAATACTTGCTTTTTAAAAAGATTTCGGCCATACTCCTTGCTTTAATAATTCCAATCACATGCCTTGGTTCAAAGGACAATTAATATAATTTGTTACCTTTATGAATGTTTTGAATTTGCTTTTGTCTTGGAACAACAACAACCTATACATAATTCAAAATAAATTATAGGTGGTTTTGATGATCATGATCATATATGCTCGTGACAGATAGAAGGAGCCAGGGAAGGTTATAAATGGAATAGAAACGAGAACGGCAGCAATTAGAAAAAAATAGCAGCTGCAGAAGGTGGTGGTTCGATGGCGATTAAAATAGAAACACCAAAGTAGTACAGTAGTTCACAATGTCCCATTATAGCTGCAAGTGAATTTGTAGCGACTAGTGGTGGTGTTTTGTGGCACAATCAACGGTACAGCAATGGTGATCGATAGGCTGGAAACGAAAGTGGATATGTGATGTTCGATGATGTGTCTGTTTGACAGAATGGGAAGCAGATATAGCATAAACAGAAAAAAATAGTTATAGCAGCTGTATGTTTCATGGGTTTCATGAATATGATGGTTGTGGCGGGTTTGTCTTTGTATTAAGTATCAAGAGATAGTGATCAGAGGTTGAACTATAGGGTGGAAAATGATAAGAAGTCGATTGAATTTCTTCAACAACTTAAGTGATCGTTTGCTATATAGATTAGAAGCAGTCAGACAATCTTATTCGAACCAAGGAGAAGAAAACAAATAAAATATAAAGATAATAGGGATAGCTAACGGATTTTGTTTGCATTGAATGGATTAAGTATTAATCGGAGACAGGAGTCAATCAAAAGGACAAATAATATAATTAAAAAAATGAAACTGACTGGAAATAGAGTTTGGAGTTACTCTTGTGATTAAGCAGTGATTGTACAATTTATTTGGACAGAAGGACAAATCACTACAGCTTTGAAAAGGATATGAAACAGATTACGATTAGTATCAGATTTTCTTTTACATATATATATATATATACATATATATATATATATATGTATATATATATATATATATATATATATATATATAATTAACAATTAATATTAAAATATATTAATAATAATACTTTTAATATAATATAATAGTAATAAAATAATAAAAATGATAATTGTTAGCAACATTATTAATAATGATAATAATATATATTTTGGTAAAAATATCAATAATAATAACTATAAAATGATAAATGGCAATAATATTAATAAATGGTATTACTTTTATAAAAATGATAACTGTAATAATAACAATAATAATAATAAATTGTATTATTGTCTATGAATAATAATAATACTAAATATTCTAATCATATTAATAATATTGATGTTAACAATAATAATAAAAGTAATAAGTTTAACATTTATATACTTTATATATATACAATGTAATAATAGAAATCAAATATGTACATATATAGATTCATAATAATTTCATATTTATATCTATTCATTTTACATATTTAATTCTCTTGATTAATTTATATTTTATTATTTCACATTATTATATATACACATATATTTATATTTATGTATATATATCTATGTACACTTATTTACAAATAATTGTTCGTGACTCGTCGGGAATGGTCAAAGATCAGATGATTTCATAAAATAGTTCAAGCATTTTAGGACTCAACATTACATACTTTGCTTATCATATCGAAATCATATAAAGATCAAGTTTAAATTTAATAGGAAATTCCCGGGTCGTCACAGTACCTACCCGTTAAAGAAATTTCGTCCCGAAATTTGAGTGAGGTGGTCATGGCTAACAATAAAAATGTTTTCATGACGAATATGAGTTGATAATTAGAGGTTTATCATCATCGAATAATAATGATAAAATATTTTCGATTACTTGAAGCGTACGAGTGAATCTATCGCAAAAGATTGAAATAGGAAAAGTAAAGATTCGTCTTAACTTTTGACAGAGTCAGGGTTGAATTCCGGAATTCAAGGGATTTAAAGAAAATCTTCGAAATCTAAAAGATTTGATTCTTCGGCGAGTAAGGAAATTAAGATCTCTATAATTAAATACGGTGATCTGCCTTAATTACTCTGTCTGATATTTTCACTATAAATTAAGCTCTTCCGTTCCATTATTCTCACCATTCTTATACTTTCTTTCTTAGTTCATACATCCAAAAGATTGTGAAAATGCTTAATCCAGTTTTAATCCTTGATATTTTTCTAATTATCATTTCTGTCATCCTTCTTTCAATCTTCCACCAGAAAAATCTGTCTACTTCTGCTATTACCTTGGGGTGATACTATTCTCAATTATACCGTGTTTTTATATTGCTATTCTTATTAATATCCATGGTTTGTGACCTCCGTGTTGTTATTGTGCTTTATATTTTCTCTTATATTTTAAAGCTCTCTGCCTTTTTATTCTCCTCTCGACCTCTAGTAAAGCGAGTAATGGTCCAGAATTCATAAGTATGTAACCTCGAATGAACTTATGTTCTAAACAAGAAAGAACAAAATCACACGATTTGATTTGTCAAATTACCAGAATCACTGAGAACAGAACTATCAAGAATATACTTTCTTGATATGTTCAGAAGTTAAACAGAATGGAAGAGTTATGTAACATGGCACATGATGACATTATGATCTGTGAATCATCACGTCCCATTAGAACTCAGCATCACTTACTGTAATATAATCACGTTGATCAAGTGTCATTATAATGTACTAACTTATGCATCAGTTCCCAACATTACTTCAATAACATTCATATTTTAAGCTCAAAAGTTTACAGAATATAGAAACTAACAGTTTCTATATGATGTAACACTGATATCATGAAGATATTAATGATTTCAGATAAGATTAGTTATGAAAATATATTCAGAAATATCGAAGTTATTTATAATGAAAGATACGATAATATATTTAAATATCTAAGATCAAAGGATGATGGAGACTATTGTCCGCAAGAGTTTAGAGTAAGGAGCAAGATATTCGCTAAAGACTTCAGCAGACATTGAATCTTTTGGATTCTTTGAAGTCAAACTTATTCTTTGTGACTTGTCCACGGTTTCCTTCATATTTTTGCATAATCCACCTTTCGGTACTAAATTTTTCTATTGAGTGTTTCCAATACTCCATTCTTTTTCATCAAACTTTCGACGGTTAAGGTCGTGTACAGTTTTTGCTGCTGTATTTAGCTTTTTCAGAATTTGTGGTATCGATTTGTAGGCCGTTTTTCAAAGGCTTCAGGATATAGTATCCGGAGCTAGGTTGTGCATTTCAAAATTTTAGAATGGAAGGTTATAATTCTAAGAGATAAAGGTTATATGTATACCTATAACTGTTGTTGTAGAATTGTTGCGAGATTCAAAATACTGATTGCTGATTCCCGGTAATTGGTATGGCAGTACTCGTTACAAGATGTAGACGAATATATGATAAGGTTTTTAATGAACAAATATAATGGTTCTTCGAAGAGACTTAAGCCAATGAGTAATGAAGTTGCTGGTAAGTTATTGCTAATGTGGCGGAATATAAAAGGTTTCCTGGTATCGATGATGAAAGACAACTTATATATCAGAGTTATAATAAGCTAATTCGAGTGAAAAGTCGAAGTTGACTTGTTGGAGCTATGACAAAATTGGCTAATTTGGAAAGGGATTGCAAGGTTATTTTGGGTAATAATAACACTAAAGGAATTAACACAGCTATGTGTTAAACGTTTACTCAGTTTCTGAGAGTTTTCAGGTGCATAACAATATGCATCAATCTCTTCTTACGTAGATGAAATGCGGTTGGTTCATCCTCTCGATTGAGGTGTTTTCAGGAATTATGGAAGTTTGAACGCATATTGGAATTGTCAAGATACAAATGAGGTTTAAGTTGAAATCAAGTGGCAAACTTGAAGAATTGTTTAGTTTCATATGTTATAGTCAATATTTTAATTCATTTTAATTGTCCAATGTTGGTAGTCCACAGTTGATAGTCCACAGTTAGCAATTCAATAATTCATATATAGTTTAATATATAATATTCGAATTAATTAATACGTATCTTGACCCGTATTCGTCTCAGACTCGATCACAACTCAAACTATATATATTATTGTAAAATCAATCGCAACCCTGTATAGAGAACTCGATCATTACTGCATATAGAGTGTCTATGGTTATTCCAAATAATATATATATATACGTCGATATGATATGTCAAAACCTCGTATACGTGTCCCGATATTTAAGGTGCGTAAAATAAATACAGAAATTAAATGACGATAAATAAAATTGCGAGAATGTAAATTGCGATAAATAAAGTGTAATCAGTTAGCTAGGAACAATTAGCTAGGAACAATTAGCGTGGATTCTTAGTAAAATTTCTCATAGTTAATTTGTTTGTTTCTAACAAATTTTATTTTGTCAAATGTTTTCTTCATTATGCCACTTGTTGGATTCTGATAGGTCAAAATCCAAATATGAAATTGAATGAAAATAGTTATTTTGTGGTGAGCGGATTCGTATATCTGAGGATGTAAATAGGATAGTAGATGACCATTGAATCACATTCGAAGAATGCACAGTGTAACTTATTAATGTGAAATCTAAATATTCTTCGGGTATTACCTACCCGTTAAAATATTTTCACCATTAATAGTTTGTACAAAAGAATTTTTAATTACAATCTTTATGAAAGCATATATACATATATATTTTCTTCAGATGTAATCATGGATTTAATGAGTCAGTGTGATATTAAACTCATCATATTTACGGCTAGAACTGGAGTACATAATTTCTAAAACATTAGAGATTACATAATCGCCATGAAGGACGAAGATAGTTTATGTAGAACGATTCGTAGAACGATGATTATGCTTGAGGTATAGACTGCGAGATTGAGACGTGTGATGATGTTGTTGTGGTTGGTACTGGTTATGCTGCTGGTGCTGCTGATGGTGGTACTGTTGCTGTCGGTGCTACAAGTGTTGTTGGTGCTGAGGTTGGTGATGATGTTGGTGTAGTAAATATAGCTTGTAGATCACGCACCATTCTTGTCAGGTTTTCTATCCGACCCTCTATCATTTCTATCCATCCACTCATCTGATTCGATAGATCTTGATTATCAATTCGAAGTTCCCTTACTTCTTCTAATATTCCCCTTCGATTGGTATTCGGAAGTAGAGGTTGAATATTTTCTGAGATTACAGTAATGCGACATTCGAGGCAGAATATTTTAGCAAGAAGGGTGAATACAGTGTTGCGCATAGGTTCACCGGTGAGTACATCGTTTTCTCCAATGTTAGGAGGTAAGTTTGGTTCGCAGTAGGGCTCGCCTTATTCATTTCTCCATCGAGTGAGTAAGTCTCGGACCCACCCCCATCTCCTCCAGAAAGAAAAATAACTAAATGGTTGAGGCACTTCTGGTTCATTGACTTCGGAGTCTGCTTTAATATACATCTTGAAATCGCTTCCAGAACTAATGGAATCCAAGCTAGGTGTAGGATCCATCTCTCACGATCGGTTAAAGGGTTTTGATATGAAATGATTTTCGAATATCGAATGATATTCTAATTATATATATAATATCTATACATACTTCCAAAGATCCCGTGAATTACGGAGAAAATTAAGGAAACGTGTCAAATAAAGTCTAAAGTGACAGATACGCTAAGATATGAATCTTGTCTAAACACTATTCATGCAGTCAATGCAGTAAAATGTGTCTAGACTAAGAATGATAAGTTGGTAATTTTCGACACAAAATGATAAGCAAAACTTTTGACATGCAGACACGGTCGAAGTCCAGACTCACTAATGCATCCTAACGACTATTAGTTACACTCACTAATGCAAGACCTGGTTCGGTTAGACCACCGCTCTGATACCAACTGTAGAGACCCGTCCTAATCCATCCGGACGAAGTCCATATCGATTATAAACGATTCACAACAGATGGTTACTTTGCGAGGTACTTGACCTCTATATGATACATTTTACAAACATTGCATTCGATTTTAAAAGACAATCTTTCTTTACAACAACAGTTGACGACATGCATACCATTTCATAATATATCCAACTATAATTGACTTAATAATAATCTTGATGAACTCGACGACTCGAATGCAACTTCTTTTGAAATATGCCATGAATGACTCCAAGTAATATTTCGAAAATGAGCAAATGCACAGCGAAAGATTTCTTTCGTACCTGAGAATAAACATGCTTTCAAGTGTCAACCAAAAGGTTGGTGAGTTCATTAGTTTATCATAAATAATCATTTCATAATTTTAATAGACCACAAGATTTCATATTTCCATTTCTCATAAACATACGTCCCATGCATAGAGACAAAAATATCATTCATATGGATTGAACACCAGGTAACCGACATTAACAAGATGCATATAAGAATATCCCCATCATTCCGGGATCCTCCTTCGGACATGATATAAATTTCGAAGTACTAAAGCATCCGGTACTTTGGATGGGGTTCGCTAGGCCCAATAGATCTATATTTAGGATTCGCGTCAATTAGGGTGTCTGTTCTCTAATTCTTAGATTACCAGACTTAATAAAAAGGAGCATATTCGATTTCGATAATTCAACCATATAATGTAGTTTTGAGTACTTGTGTCTATTTCGTCAAACATTTATAAATGTAGCGCATGTATTCTCAGTCCCAAAAATATATATTGCAAAAACATTTAAAAAGAGAGCAAATGAAACTCACCTAATGTATTTTATAGTAAAAATACATATTACGACATTGAACACGTGTAGGGTTGATCTCGGATTTACGAACCTATAACATTTATATATATATTAACACATATAATGGTAATCGAACAAATTTATATATTATTAGTGGTTTAATTGTTATTTTAATTATGTTTTTCATTAATAATCTACTAAATTATTTATATTAATATTTATTATAAAGATATTAATATAGTTATGTTATAGGTAGTAAATATAGTTTTACCTAACTTAATAGTTATTTGATAAGATAATATTAATGATAATAATAAAAATGTTAAAAATAATACTAATAATGATAGTAATAATAATAATAATAATAATAATAATAATAATAATAATAATAATAATAATAATAATAATAATAATAATAATAATAATACTAATGGAAATAGAATAAAAGGGTATACCCTTGTAGAAGGGTCTCTAAAAAGGAACGCCTAGGACCGGACTCGAACCCGAGACCTCTCGCACACCAATAATACTCCAAGACCACTCCTCCATTTTTGTTTTTCTGTTAAATTTCGTAGCCCAACTATATTTAACCCGTCATCTAAATAATCTGGCCCAACATTTAATTCAAAATTCACGGCCCAAGCAATTCAGTATTCGGCCCAACTGAAAAGAACTAGTTCTCGGCCCAACTTCTCAATTCTAGCCCAACAAAATAAGCAGGTTGCTAAAAAAAAATAAGGCTGCAGGAGGAGACTAGGCTCGAACTCAGGACCTATTACTTAATCAAACGCCTAACAAACCACTAAACCATTCGTTCATTCTGGTTATACACTGTTAGATCAATTACCTAACCTATTACCCTCCCAAATTATTATCATCACCCATCAATCCTATTGTTAACTTCCATATGTAACCACCATCTATCCTAATCTTTATTATAATCTTTGCTGTTATATCGTCACTTAACATTTATCATCATCATACAGCATCATTTAATCATCATCGACATCATAATCATCATCTTCCATGATCATTATATCGTCACCACCTTTAATATATATTCATCATCTAATCTATTATTCGTCCATTACATCATAATCTCACAGATTCATTTCATCTTCACCCTCTCAACATTTCTAACCTCTTTCGCCTCATATGATCATCATTATCATGGCCACCCTCAACATTTATCATTACATCATCATGTCCTCATTACTTTAAAAAAAAATGTGATAGATAAAGGTAGACAATGATGTGTTGGCCGATACCCTCCTAGTTGTCTTTATTAAGTGTAAAATTCTTTAATGAGTAATACTAACCCACTAATGAATAAAAGAATAGATAGGTAATACTTGCTTTTTAAAAAGATTTCGGCCATACTCCTTGCTTTAATAATTCCAATCACATGCCTTGGTTCAAAGGACAATTAATATAATTTGTTACCTTCGTGAATGTTTTGAATTTGCTTTTGTCTTGGAACAACAACAACCTATACATAATTCAAAATAAATTGTAGGTGGTTTCAATGATCATGATCATATATGCTCGTGACAGATAGAAGGAGCCAGGGAAGGTTATAAATGGAATAGAAATGAGAACGACAGCAATTAGAGAAAAATAGCAGCTGCAGAAGGTGGTGGTTCGATGGCGATTAAAATAGAAACACCAAAGTAGTACAGTAGTTCACAATGTCCCATTATAGCTGCAAGTGAATTTGTAGCGACTAGTGGTGGTGTTTTGTGTCACAATCAACGGTACAGAAATGGTGATCGATAGGCTGGAAACGAAAGTGGATATGTGATGTTCGATGATGTGTCTGTTTGACAGAATGGGAAGCAGATATAGCGTAAAGAGAAAAAAATAGTTATACCAGCTGTATGTTTCATGGGTTTCATGAATATGATGGTTATGGCGGGTTTGTGTTTGTATTAAGTATCAAGAGATAGTGATCAGAGGTTGAACTATAGGGTAGAAAATGATAAGAAGTCGATTGAATTTCTTCAACAACTTAAGTGATCGTTTGCTATATAGATTAGAAGCAGTAAGACAATCTTATTCGAACCAAGGAGAAGAAAACAAATAAAATATAAAGATAATAGGGATAGCTAACGGATTTTGTTTGCATTGAATGGATTAAGTATTAATCGGAGACATGAGTCAATCAAAAAGACAAATAATATAATAAAAAAAATGAAAGTGACTGGAAATATATTTTGGAGTTACTCTTGTGATTAAGCAGTGATTTGTACAATTTATTTGGACAGAAGGACAAATCACTACAGCTTTGAAAAGGATATGAAACAGATTACGATTAGTATCAAATTTTCTTTTACATATATATGTATATATATATACATATATATATATATATATATACATATATATATATATATATATACATATATATATATATATATATATATATATATATATATATATATATATATATATATATATATATATATATATATATATATATATATATAATTAACAATTAATATTAAAATATATTAATAATAATACTTTTAATATAATATAATAGTAATAAAATAATAAAAATGATAATTGTTAGCAATATTATTAATAATGATAATAATATATATTTTGGTAAAAATATCAATAATAATAACTATAAAATGATAAATGGTATTAATATTAATAAATGGTATTACTTTTATAAAAATGATAACTTTAATAATAACAATAATAATAATAAATTGTATTATTGTCTATGAATAATAATAATACTAAATATGATAATCATATTAATAATATTGATGTTAACAATAATAAGTTTAAAAGTTATATACTTTATATATATACAATGTAATAATAGAAATCATATATGTACATATATAGATTCATAATAATATCATATTTATATCTATTCATTTTACATATTTAATTCTCTTGATTAATTTATATTTATTATTTCACATTATTATATATACACATATATTTATATTTATGTATATATATCTATGTACACTTATTTACAAACAATTGTTCGTGACTCGTCGAGAATGGTCAAAGATCAGATGATTTCATAAAATAGTTCAAGCATTTTAGGACTCAACATTACATACTTTGCTTATCATATCGAAATCATATAAAGATCAAGATTAAATTTAGTCGAAAATTCCCGGGTCGTCACAGTGGGACGTCGTCCAGAATAAGTGGCGGGCCAGCTGTGGGTTTTTAGATATTTTAGAAGGGGTATTTTGGTATTTTCACATTAGAATGTGTTTAAGGCCTCTTGATCAGTTTTGGGGTGTGTCATTACTCCACTTTCAACAACCTCAACCCTAGCACTTCAAGTTTAGAGAGAGAGAGAGAGATTTTCTAGTGTAAGAAAGCTCAAGCAAAGGAAGAAGAAGCTAGTTTCGGGTCTTACCTCGAGTGATAAAGTTGTTCATCTAGTCACTAACTACGTGGTGATAGTAGTGGTAAGTCCTAATCTTCATTTCCTTAATTTAATTCGTTTAAGGGTTAGAATTTGGGTTAGTGATGAACATAAAACCTTTTGTTGGTGATTTTGGGGGGTTTTGGGTAAGATTGAGTCAAGAGGACTCAAGAATGAATAACCTAGGGTTTCAAAGTAATAATTGGTGTTATTGAGTCTAAAATGGTTAATTATTCACTAGCTCACTTGTGTCGCTAGTAAAATTGGTTCTAGGGTTTATGGTTGACTTGAAATGGGTCAAATGGGTGGGTTTGACCTAGCGGGATAAATTGAGTATGAAAACACCCTAGTTATGTTTTGATGGAAGTCTTAGAAACTTAGTCACTAGCTTTTAGTGATTAGTTGTGGGTCTCGACCTTTAATGTGCGATTCTAGTGCAAATGGGTCATAAATGGACGAGTGAGGTTAGTTGGTGGGTAGTCCAACTTATTATGTGAATTAATTGGAAATAAATTGTGTTAGGTGACTCGCTTTGAAGGTTACCAGTTATTGTGGGCAATCTCGCCAAGTCGACAAGGTGAGTGGAATGATTATACATGTGTGTATATAATGTATTTACTTGTGCAGGGTACGATGTGGGTTTAAAGTTCGCGTGTTCGATACTGCATCGTATTAGCATGTGGTATGGATTAAAGTTCGCGTGTTCGATGCCATACCATATGTGTGTGCGTGTGTGTGGGCGTGATGTATGGGTTAAAGTTCGTGTGTTCGATACCATATAATCATGTGTGTGGGCGTGAAGTGTGGGTTTAAGGTTCACATGTTCGATACCACATTTCACGTGACGGGTGGGTTAAAGTTCGCGTGTCTGATACCACTCAGGGGTTAGTGTAATGCTCCGTTGTACACTAACGGTTGTTGGGAACACCGATGGGAAATTCGAAGTACCATTCCCCCGTACTATTGGTTAACCATGGTTATGTGTTATTGTGTGGCGTAATATATTGTTCGGGTTATATATGCTATTGTTTGTGCTAGCTTGTGGTCTTGGAGATTTAGCGTTATACCTTGCGTTGGTATGTCATTTAAATTGCTAGCATATATGAGGTAATTGTGTATGTGATTGCAAGTAAGTAGGTTATATATGTACGTGTATAATTATTGCACTCACTAAGCGTTAGCTTACCCTCTCGTTGTTTACCTTTTTAGGATCCGGCTTGGATAAGGGCAAAGGTATTCGCTTGGATTAGTGGCTCTCGGGGATTATGGCTTTTTGGAAGTTCGACCAAGATTTGGGTAGTTTAACCCTAAACACCATGCTTTAGAGACGTTTGGCAATTAAACTTTTTGTGGTCGAAACTCGTATTTCGTACTTAATGGTATTTTGGGCATATGTGGGCCCCGTGATGTAAAACTAGTTTTTATTGTGGAAATCTTTTAGTTTTACTTATATCGATATGTTGGGATAATTTACTTCGTTGGAATGGGTTGGGGAGCGGGTTTTTTCGTGCACGTGTAAAAGAAAACTGATCAGTCCCCGTTAGTTAAATTGGATGCCGTCCAAGGCTTCAATACTGGACGCCGTCCAGGAATCTGGACGCCTTCCAGATGTACAGGTTCAAATTTTTTTTTTGGGTCGTGTTTTTTGGAATAACAAGGGTTGGGTCGTTACACTGTATGAACTAATAATTGTTGAGGAACTCAACAGTCGGTTGAGGGTATCCCCTATCATAATTGATAATCACTAGAAAAGTTTGGGGGTGGATTTTAAGTTGAGGATTATCTGTTTGGCTGGTGCATACCACGTTGTCACGAGCCTAAGACTTTATAATTGAAACTAAACTCCGAAAATATCAGAGAAAATTAGTTTATGTCGAAAGTAAGTGTCCCTTCTTGCTTAAGGTTGAAAAGTATAATTCCTTATTGCGGACTGTTCAAGCATTTAAGGGAGAACACCTTGGAGTGATCTGAGCACACAACAAAGAAACATGATTTCATGCATAAAAATGGAAAATTCATTCATGATGGCGTTCAAAATCAATATATCAAAAGACAATGATATGCTGAAAAAGAAATATCAAAAGAAAATCAAAGTCAAAGATAATTGGCGTATTAAGATGGCAAAGTCCTGAAAGTATGAAGAATGCTGATTCATGATGTGCTCATAAAGAACTCAGATCATTCTTAGTGTGACGCCCCCACGCAGCTTGAATTGTTTAATCACGATGTTCACACTGAACTATGAAGATTCTTGTCGTCTGCAATATAGAGTTATACCTATTAAGACTATAAGTTGGAAATATACATATTTAGCATACTCTAATTAAATATATATATGAAAGTTTAACTTTCGATTCCGTTTTCCATGTCAACTTGAACATAAAGAAGTTAAGGGCCTTGAGATTTATTTCATGTGACGACTGGTCATCAGGCAAGTCTGCTTTAACTGTATACCAATCCCCGCGGTAAATAATGTGCCTATTCGGATAATCCAATTTATTCTAAAATCTGCTGTTTCAACTAGATTGAAGATTATCAATACACTGATAGAAGCCAAAGGCTGACAGGGTTATTCAAAATGCCATGAGAACCATCCTGTTCAATTTGAATGAAATACATGGAAAGAGATAACGGAAAGTTACGTGTAATGAATTGACAACCTAATAAAAACGCACAATCATGAGTGATGGAAGAATCAAGGATTAATGAACTTAGCGTGATCTAAAAAATCATTGCTTTATAGTGTTTAAGTAATTAATGCCAACATGATTGTCGAAGTGTCCGGAATGAATAAGTTCATGTTTAATGAGGATTGATATCAGTAATTGCATGATAATAGACATAGACTGGACAATTAGGAATGAACAACAGAAATCGATTCAATATGTCAGTTCTGATCCATTTTTAAATTGTTAATCATTTTGCTCACAAAAATAATGTGGATTTGTATGTTTGCTTATCTGTTTATTAAATAGTTTGCATTGAAAACTGAAAAACAACAAAAAGATTTTGGTTTTGCATGTTATTGCATTTCATGGTAGAATGTCTTTTATTTGCATATTTTTTGTTGCTTGACATTATTTATCGGAAAACCTATAAAGATTTTATCTTTTCCTTATTTTCTGATTAATCCTCTGAATATGCACAATAACATCTTAAAGAACCTTGTCGAGATCAAGATACTTTTTGGCCACCAAATCCATAAGTTGGAAGTTTGTAAGGCTTGTGATTACTTGAAGGACTTTAATGATTTAAGGTTCTTAGTGAACTTAAGATGATATTACAGTGTAGGCTTTACTCTTGGAACACAGAGTGTTTAGAGTAATAACCTTGTTTAGGTTAGGTTAGGATTTTTGATCTGCCTAAGTGTTAATGGTAATTTCTTGAAGGATTAGTGATTTTTGACTGAAATTGAAAGTGTCAGTTAGCTCTAAGATTGCCAAACGAGTCGAAATCCTAAGTTTGTGAAGATTCTAAAAATTTGAAATTGCCTAAGTGGCTCACTCGCACGTTTGATGCGTGAACCGTACGAGTAACCACACACGTGAGAATAACCGTACGGCTGACCTTGTTCTAAAATGTCCTAAGACATCAGGGTCACACGCACGAGTGATTAGGTGAGACGCACGATTGATGGTGGATCGTGTGATCAACCGTATGGTTGATCACGAGAGTATAAATAGGGAGTGATGAGCACAGACACTCACACTTGTGCACCCAACTCATTTCTCTCTCAAAATTCAACCTTCACCGATCACGATTTCCACCGCAGCGTTTGTTTATCACGTTATTCTGACCTCAGTGCCACCTAATAGGTAAGATTTCGTCGAGTTTAAGCCTGTTAATTTGTTGTTGGAATGATTCGAAACCCTAAGGGTTACTAACTCGAATTTTGTGTAATTGGTGCTCATTTTGATTGTTATTTGTTATTGCTTTGAGTTAAACGGATCCTATACATGCTATTGTGATGTAAATCGGCCCCTAAAACGACAAACATGTAATTTGTGGAATTTAAAAAGGCATTTAATACGGGTTTCATCAGACATGCACGAGTGACGTCACTCGCACGCGTGGGACATGACTCGCACGAGTCAGTACACGATTGATGATCAACCGTGTGAACCTTGTACCCACTCGTTTGTATTGATTTAGTTGCTCACTCTCTTGACTGAGCTGACACGTGTGATTAACTGCACGAATCACCACACGATTGACTCACTCGCTTATAAATTTTGCATCAGCCGTGTACCCTGTCTGAAACCTTATTACTGCTCAAACGTGTCAATAGTGACACGAGTGACTATATCACTCGCACGGTTGATCTCTCAACCGCACGTGTGACAGTATCACTCGCATGGTTCATCATGTTTTATAATTCTGTGACACTTTATAGCTAATGCTTTGATGATTTACGATAATTGGTTTATATCTCTAACTTCTTTATGAATATTTCAGTTTGATATTACCAATGGCAGAACAATAACTTAATGTTCCGACTGTTAACCCATAAGTTCAGGGGGAGCAACAGCAGGATCCTCAAGTGAATCCGGTTAATCCGCCTATTTAACAAGAGACTATTCTAGAGAAAGGCGAGCTCAACAATCAGGTTGCTCTTTATGATACTACTCTCGAAAGAGGTTCTCATTTTAAGGAGATTGTGGAGTTTCTAAAGTGCTCAAGGATTCATACAGCTATCTCTACTGCATGTACGGTATACTACTGTCATCAGAGAGAGTTCTGGAAGAATGATGTACTTGATGTGTCAGATACTGAAGATAAGATTGTTAGTAAGGTTCAAGGGCATGAGATAACTGTTTCTAAGTCTGCGATAAAGAAGATTTTAGGTTTTGATGATGAGAGATGTTCCCACATGACGCTCAATCGAGAAAGGATACATGGATGTTTCAAGAGATATGCTTATTTTGGCTATATCTCGAGTAAATCTGAGCTGATGAAGACTCTACTGCCTCCACAGTTTAGATATCTTGACCACGTGATCATGCATTGTTTGAGTGGTCGTAAAGCTGGGTTTGACAAGTTGAATGAGAAAGTACAAAGTATGTTTGTGGCACTTGTTCTCAGAGCCCCGTATGATTTCTCAGGATTTGTTTACTACTACTTTAAAGCAAATCTTTTCAGTTCTACGCAAAGATACCTGATCTATGCCCGTTTTCTTCAATTAATCATTAATGATGCTGCACCTGAGTTACCAAAGCTTGAAGAGGATATTATTCACCTTAAGCCGATGAATCTGATTACTTTTCGAAGGATGGAGGAGATAAGTAATGAAGATTTGAATCCTGATTTTAACAGAAAGCTTATTTGTCATCTGATCAAAGAAAATTATCGATGTCCAGCAGGTAATGCGTGGAGAAATGAGGATTCAGACTCTGACTACGAAGTTTCTGATAATAAAGGTGAGGGTGATAATCAACGAGCTACTGGTGAAGCTCAAGGAGGAGGTAATATTGATGATGAGATTATCGAAGGTGATGATGAAGCGACAGAGGATGATGTCAGCTTGATTTAGAGGAAAAGGAAAGGGAAGGAAGCGATGACTTCATAACAGCCCAAGAAGAAGGAGAAAAGAACAAAACATCACTTTGATTCATCTCAGAGGTCATCACAAGGAGGTTCGAAACAACAGGCTCAGAGACAAGCATCCGGTTTCATGAAGGATGCAAGAGCTGCTGCTACCGTACCAAGGTCTGCCACAACAACACCTCAGATCACGCCATCAGAAATCAAGACACAGCAAAATCTGTTGATGTCTTTAATCACCAAAATAACCAATATGGAGAATCAAGCCATTGAGGACAAGAAGATCAGTGAAGCTAAGATTGAATCATTGGTAGAAAAAAATAAGAGGTTATCTGTTAGATTGGACCGTCAGAAGAGATGGACGGAGAAGTTGAAGAAGAAAGTGTTGGCAATCCAGACTGAGAATAAAGAGAAGTTGAAGGATTTGAACAATAAGATCGAATCGATTACTTCTGGTAAAACTAAGTTGATTAAGGAGAGATGAGAAGAATTTTCTTCTGATTTGGGTGGTGATGATGAGAAAGACGATGAAGAAGATGCTGGAACTGGAGGACCCTCTTTTGAGATACCGTTAGTGATACCTATTCAAAGCCTTATTGAATACGGTGAGGTCTTTACTACTGAATATTATATGAATTATTCAAATGTTTTTAATGATGCAAAAAAAGGGGACATTCCACCAAGTGAATTTCCATTGGAACAGCTTGCTGCTCTGGCATATGACAGTGAAAACGATACGGAGAATGCGGAGTCAGTTGAAGCTGAAGACAAGGCTCCACAAGAAGGGCCAGCTGATGAAATTCCTCCCGAATCAATCCAAAATATCAACTTAAGTGATTTTGATAACCTGTTCAAAGATGAGAAAAGTGAAAGTTCTGTTGGTAAGGAAGGTGTTAAAGAGAATGTGATTGTCGAATCCGAAGATGAGTTTGAGACAGAGTCTGAGGATGTCGAGGAAGAGGAAGAAGTGGAAATTGTTATGCCGTCGCTTGCACCATACTCAAATCCATCACTTAACACACTAAGTGACTTTTTCAATTTAAGTAGTGATGTGAAACAGAAGAACTTAATTGAGTTAGAAAAAGTGAGGAAGGTATACAAAGAACAAGTGAAAGAATTGGATGTTTTAATTGAAAAGAACAAGAAAATATGACATGAGAAACTGCTCGTTGAGAAAGAAAAAAAAGAGTTTGAGCTAAAGAAGAAGAAACTCCGAGCCGAGCAAGCTAAAGCCGAGGCATGGAATGAGATTAATGAATGGTTCAAACGTGATAGGGTTAAAGTAAACAGAAACGTTGAAGAAGACGAGATCCGTCAGATTTGGTGGAAATAGAACGTTGTTAACCATGATCAGTTGAATAAGCCAGAACTCGAGCCGAAGTTTGCTAGTTTCTACGAAAGAGGAAAGACAACCAAGAAGTATTCCAAGGGTAAAATACTAAGCTGGGGTTACTTCAAGGAGATCAATTGTTTCGCGATCAAGAGGGAAGGAGGAGTTGATTACATGGCACGTCCTAGTCACTTCAAAACTCTACCGTACTTCGAGATCATGCAACTTGCTAAGCTGAAGATGTTGAACGCTAAAGATTGTGACCTTTCCATGTGGTTTCAGAGAAAACTCAGATATGAGCATAAGACAGGGAACTAGGACATCTTTAAGTCAACAGCCGCCAGGTTTTCCATGCACCCGACAAAGAGAAATTCTAAAGGTGGACCTGTATGCATTGTTAAGTTCCGTCCAGCCAAGTACATGAAGCAATCTCCATTGATGCCCTTACCAAAGGATATATGCAAAAAACTTCAGATGGTGGTTCTATGATGAGTTGTCGGAAGAAGCAGTGATCTTGACTGCAATTGAGAAGGAAGATGGAAGCATACAGTTCGACAATGTGAGGATTCTAGATCCTATGTGGCTGAGGAACTTATCGAGATTTGATGTGGAGATTCTTCACCGCCATCACATTACTTTTAGAGATGATCGAAAAGAGGAAGCTATGAGATATCAACGTGTGATCGATGTCTACTATGCATACCTCAACAGAAACAGTGATGCTCAAAGCTCAAACCAAGTTCAAGCCAGCTGATCTATGTCGAATTCTGTGTTGCTAGTTTGTAATTTTTGTTTTGATGATGTATTTAGGCGAGAGAGAGAATCTGGATATGTACTTGATGTTAAACTGATGTTACTTTTGGACTTATATGTATTTAATGGACGTTTACTTTATTGTAATCGATGGTCTAGGTCCTAGGGCGAGTTGTTGATGCATTTTATGTAAGTCCCTAGACATCTAACCTACGTCCATTGCAGGTACTTCAGTTTATGGGATACCATGATCACTCGTTATTATCCTATCTGTGTTTGTATGTGGTTATAGGTACTGCAAGAACGCGATATGGATGTTTGACTATGTTAGACTTAGTCAGACGTGCGAGTGAAGTCTCACTCATACGGTTGACAGGCTCATACGCACGATTGATGCTGGGCTAAGTCACTATTATAACCTAAATGAGAAGACACGAATGAGTGATCACCCGTACGGCTGATGAAGCCAACTCGTACGTGTGATGGATGACTTATACGGGTGAGTCAACAGCAGGGCTATATAAGTGTTATGTTCTTCATTTTAGGTTAAGCCTCTCACACACACACACACCACTCAGATCTGGAAACCCTAATCCGATTCTCTCTCAACCCAAATCACTCCAGTAGAGAATAATAGCTCTAGGCATTAATCTAATCACACAATCCTTATTGTGGTTTGACTAATTTAATCCCAAAAAGCTCCTCATATTCACTAGTTATGGGTTTGATTCACTAATTCCGCCTTTGTGTGAATTAAACCTGTTGATTTCGAAGTTCCTAGTCATGTTTCATCATTTTGATTATAAATTTACATATATTTATATTGTTAGTATTATTAGAGAACAAACATTTCAAGTCACACTATATCATGTTCAAGTTTAAGAAAAACTCAAAGAAATTTTTAAAAATCAACTAAGTAATTATTCACCCCCTCTAGTTACTTACAATTGGTATCAGAGCGGTTACTCTAAACGTTTTGTCAAAAATTACTAATTTGAAATTAAAACTAATTTTTGCAAATCTTAGAGTTTAAGATCATGGAACAAAAATTTGAGAACTTGAATTATAGTGAAGGATGCTCAATGCAAAGTCCTCCACTTCTTGAAAGTGAAGGATTTTGTTACTGGAAGCATCGATTTAAAACGTATGTCCGCTCCAAATATATAGACTATTGGAACATAATTACTAAAGGTGATCATGTTCCGTTTAAGCTTAGTGATGATAAAAAGACTAAAATCTTTATACCCGAGGAAGAATGGACCAAGGAACATAAAGTAGAAGTAGGCAAAAACTATGAAGAAAAAATGACCATTTTTAATGCTTTGCCTAGGAAAGAATACGAGAGAGTTTTTATGATGAGTAGTGCTAAGGAAATTTGGGATAGTATCATGGTTACTCATCATGGAAACCCGCAAGTCATAGAAAATAAAGTAGAATTGCTTATAACGAAATATGAACAATTTGCTATTGAACATTATGAGAAAATAGATAGTACTTATACTAGATTTAACAATATTTGTTCAAGTTTAAAAGCTCTAGTTACAATCTATACGGATAAGCAATATGTTCGAAAGTTCTTGAGAGCTCTACCATCAAGATGGAGACCAAAAGTGACGGCTATTGATGAATCAAAAAATGCAGAAAAGTTAACTCTAGATGAACTCATTGGAAATCTCAAAGTACTTGAGGTCATACTAGACAAAGATAATAAAGTAGAAAAGGCCAAGAGAGAAAAGAACAAGTCAATCGCTCTAAAGGCTAAGATTCATGATGAATATGACATCGATGATGACGATTGATGATATTCTAAATGATGATGAACAACTTGCATTCATTGTTCGCTCATTCAAGAAATTTGATCGAAGACCGGAAAACCATGTTCGTCCTCCAATGGAACAAAAGAAAATATCATTCGATACCAAAAAAAAGTTTGTACGAAAATGCTTTGGGTGCGGTGATCCAAACCACTTGATAAGTGAATGTCCTAAGAGAAAGAATGAAAAGGTGTTTCTTGGAGGTGCATGGGATGATGAAGAAAATGACACACAAGAAGAAGGAAAGGAAACGTGTCTCATGGCCATTGATACTTCAAGCAATGACGACAAGACATCGCAAGTCGGACAAACCGACGATGAGGTACTTTCAAATTCTTTTGAGTTTAGTTTTGACAACTTTGCTAAATTATATGTCTTAAGTAGTAAAGTAAGTAATAAAAACACAAGTCTAAAGGAAGAAAATAGCATGCTTAGGTTAGAAATCTTACAACTTAAAGAAAGAATATCTAACTCACAAGAATGTTGTAGTGACCCGAACTTTTCCATGTTTACATACATTAAATGAAAACTATATTTACATGATTAAATGTTTCTAATATGTTAAGCAATCAAACTTGGTAAGACTTGATTATTTGAAATGAGTTTCATGTAGACAATTGACCACCCGAGTTGACCGGCGATTCGCGAACGTTAAAACTTGTAAAAACTATATGATGATATATATATGGATATATATATATATATATATATATATATATATATATATATATATATATATATATATATATATATATATATAGTTAACATGATATTATGATAAGTAAGTATCTCACTAGCTATATTAACAATGAGTTATATACATAAAAAAATGAGATTACTAAGTTAAGAAACTCGAAACGATATATATAACGATTATCGTTATTAAATTGCTTTACTAAATACATATGTATCATATTAAGGTATTGTTACACTATATTTAACATGATAAAATGATAATTATATATATCATTATGTATGTTAACAATGAACTACATATGTAAAACAAGACTACTAACTTAAGAATTTCGAAACGAGGCATATATGTAACGATTATCGTTGTAATGACATTTTAATGTATATATATCATATTAAGATATATTCATACATCATAATATCATGATAATGTAATAATTTAACATCTCATTAGACATAATAAACAATGGGTTAACTACATTAAAGGAGATCGTTAACTTAAAGGTTTCAAAACAACACTTACATGTAACGACTAACGATGACTTAACGACTTAGTTAAAATGTATATACATGTAGTATTTTAAGATGTATTCATACACTTTTGAAAGATTTCAAGACACATATCAAAGTACTTCTACTTATAAAAAATGCTTACAAATGCATTCTCATTCATTTTCATCAACAATTATACTCGTATACACCCGTATTCATACTCGTACAATACACAACTTCTAGATGTATTTACTATTGGTATATACACTCCAATGATCAGCTCTTAGCAGCCCTTGTAAGTCACCAAGACATATGGGAACCATCATTTGACAACTATCATGACTTATGAGCATGAAAACAAAAACTAGTAACCTTATATTGACTAAGCATTAGGCATTTTTTTTCAAACAACACACACATCACATTTCTTTGATTTTCTAATCCAAATTCTCTCCATCTTAACTCTCTCTAAGCTTAAGAACGTCTATACTTCAGTAATATTGATCATCTAGGTCAATGTAGCTTCAATTACAATCAAGAAACATCATCATTCAAGAACACATCAAGAACACTTCACAAATACTTTCAAGCTTACTAGCTTACTTCCAATCTTGCAAATCCATTTCAAGTGATCATCCAAACTCAAGAAATCTTTGTTATTTACAGTAGGTTATCTTTCTAAATCAAGGTAATACTCATATTCAAAATTTGATTCAATTTCTATAACTATAACAATCTTAATTCGAGTGATAATCTTACTTGAACTTGTTTTCATGTCATGATTCTACTTCAAGAACTTTCAAGCCATCCAAAATCCTTTGAAGCTAGATCAATTTTTGTCACTTCCAGTAGGTTTACCTACTAAACTTGAGGTAGTAATGATGTTCATAACATCATTCGATTCATATATATGAAATTATCTTATTCGAAGATTTGAGCATGTAATCACTAGAACATAGTTTAGTTAATTCTAAACTTGTTCGCAAACAAAGTTAATCCTTCTAACTTTACTTTTAAAATCAAATAAACACATGTTCTATATCTATGTGATATGCTAACTTAATGATTTAAAACCTGGAAACACGATGAACACCGTAAAACCGAACATACGCCGTCATAGTAACATCGCGGGCTGTTTTGGGTTAGTTAATTAAAAACCATTATAAACTTTGATTTAAAAGCTGTTCTTTTGGGAAAATGATTTTTCTTATGAATATGAAACTATATCCAAAAATCATGGTTAAACTCAAAGTGGAAGTATGTTTTTCAAAATGGTCATCAAGACTTCGTTCTTTCGACTGAAATGACTACCTCTTATAATATTGACTTGTAACCTGTATTTCTGACTATAAACTTATACTTTTTATGTTTAATTTCATAAATTTTAGTTCATTATGAAACCATAGCAACTTGAATCACTTAAAACGGTTTTAAAACGAAGAAGTGATGGGAAAAAAAAAGATTAGATAATTTTGCTTGTTGTAGCTACGTGAAATTTATAACAAATCTATATAAATCATAACTTAACTAACTTATATTGTATTATACATGTATTCTAACATATCTTATGTAATCTTGGGATACCATATACACGTATACAATGTTTTAGACATATCATATCGACCCATCTATATTTATTATTTGGGAACAACCATAGACACTCTATATGTAGTAATGCTTGAGTTAGCTATACAGGGTTGAGGTTGATTCCAAAAGTATATATATACTTTGAGTTGTGATCTCGCCTGAGACTTGTATACACTGGGTCGTGGATTGATTCGAGATAATATATATTGATTTATTTCTGTACATCTAACTGTGGACAACTAGTTATAGATTACTAACGTTGGACTGCTAACTTAACAAACTTAAATTGTTAAAACGTAATAAAAAATGTTGTGAATATATTTCGATCATACTTTGATATATATATGTATACTTTTGTTATAGGTTCGTGAATCAACCAGTGGTCAAGTCCTATTTCTGGCAAAGTAAAAAATCTGTGAAATTGAGTTATAGTCCCACTTTTAAAATCTATTATTTTTGGGATGAGAATACATGCAGTTTATAAATGTTTTACAAAATAGACACAAGTGATCAAAATTACATTCTATGTTAAATTATCGAACTGAATATGCCCCTTTTTAGCTTGGTAGCCTAAGAATTGGTGTTTATTATAATTGCCTCCAATTGACGCGAATCCTAAAGATAGATCTATTTAGCCCAACAAGCCTCATCTGAGTTACAGATGCTTTAGTACTTCGATTTATCATGTTCGATGAGAGTCCCGGAATGATGGGGATTTCTATATGCATCCTGTTAAGGTCAGTTACTAGGTGTTCATCATATGAATGATTTTTATGAAGATTGCATGTTATTGAGAAAAGGAAATAAAAATCTTGTGGTCTATTATTACGATTTGATAAATATATAGGTTAAACCTATAACTCACCAACATTTTTGTTGACGTTTAAAGCATGTTTATTCTCAGGTGATTATTAAGAGCTTCGGATGTTGCATGCTAATTTATGGACAAGAGTTGGAGTCAGCATGCTTGTATAATATTGTTTAAAAAAAATGCATTCGAAGATATATATTGTTGTGTAAAATTATTGTAAACCATTATGTAATGGCCGTGTGAAAATGCTATATTTTAGATTATCATTATTTGATAATCGTCGTAATATTTTAAAGGTTATGGTTTGTTTTAAAATCGAATGTAGTCTTTGTAAAACGTGTCATACAGAGGTCAAAACCTCGCAACGAAATCAATTAATATGGAACGTTTATAATCAATATGAACGCGACATTTCAGTTGGTATCCAAGCGTTGGTCTTAGAGAACCAGAAATTTGCATTAGTGTGTCTTATCGAGTTCGTTAGAATGCATTAGTGAGTCTGGACTTCGATCGTGTTTACTTGAAAAACGATTGCTTATCATTTTTTTGTTGGAAACTATATATTGTTAACATGTAAATATTATGTGATATATTAATCTCTTAACATGTTTGATATTGTGTGATAGATGTCTACCTCTAGTACAAATCTCATCGACTCACCTAATAATAATGAAGAGTCAAATATATTTTGGGAAAATTCACAAATTCCCGAAGAGGAACCGGAAGAAGAGGAACCGGAAGAAGAGGAACTGAAAGAAGAGGTTCCGGAAGGGGAAATATTAGGAATCATAGAAAAATAGATAAATAAAAGAAAATCCTCAACCAATGGACCAAAGTTAATAATGGTCAATGGTGTTTCCTCCAAGGAAGCAAAATATTGGGAAAATTACCAATTTTATGATGAATCGGATTCCAATGAGGATTCCGATGATGTTATAGAAATTACCTCGACCCAATTTGAAAAAGAAAAAGAAAATAATAAGGGAAAGGGCATCAAAATAGAGAAACCTGATTACAACCCCGATGAACTTTATGTTAACATGAAGTACCCTGATGGGGTGTACCGTAAACACCCGTATTTCCTAAACTTTCACTCTAACCCGGGAACATCTAAGCCACCAGGTTTTTCCAAACCATTTGTAAAAATGACGGCTCATATTAGGAGAGCACCATATATCCCTAGGAAATTAGCGAAACGAACCAAGTCCGAAGAGGAAGAAATGAGTGAGTCGGAATAAAGAGTTGTAATCATGTTGTGTAATATATGTATTGTAGTGTGCTTGTATTTTCATGTTATATGTAAAAATTGCTTGTATTGTTTGTTAAGTATCTTTTACGAATCTAATCCTCGTCTATTTTATAGTATAAAAAAACACACAATGGACGTTAATGATAGACAACTGAATATTTTAGAAGACCTACCCGGGGACATGATTGATGAAATCTTGTCTAAAGTCGACCAGAATTCATCAGCACAATTATTTATGGTGAAATTAGTTTGTCGGACATTTGAAAGACGTTCCAGGCATGCCTTAGTTTATAAAAGACTTTTCTTTGAAAGATGGGGTATATCACATTGGGGAGACTTTAAGTTACGTCATGTTTACTTTAAAGCATTAAATGCAGGGAACCCAAATGCAATTTTACGCTACGGGTTGAGAGCCTATTTTGACTCCACATATCCCAACATAGGACTTCGTGCTTTAGAAAGAGCTTCAAACATGCAACATAAAGAAGCATGTTATGTTTACGGGTTAGTGATGTTCGCCTCTCACCAAATTGAGAAAAAGAATGTCGAGTTGCAACTTTTAAATAAAACCTTCCCACAAGTGATGGATTCGGTAGTTGGGGTGAGAAACAAGGTTTTTAGATTGTTACGGGGCTGTTGGGCATTACGAAACCCTCGTCCTTTTGACGACATTACAATATGCTGCCTAAACAACGGTCATAATGGTTATTTTCCACAAGACCAAGGATGGGAAGTAGTCTTAGTAAAACCAGAATGCATGACTTGTTTCTGGACTTATGAGTTACGTGTCTTTATTGCCTTTGCTGAACGACTTGCGTATTAACTAGAATTGTCTTCGCAACTGCTTTGTATCAAAGTTATTGTGTGCTATATGTTATGCTATATGTAATATAGCGGTATTGTAAGTTTGAAAAATATTGTATAATAGTTTGAACGCGAAATATTATAGTAATCAGTTTTTCATATAGAATTGTAGTAGTTGAATTGTATGTTAGCTACTAAGTATGAACTTAACGGGTAGGTACTACCCGAATTAAAACTTATAAAACGCTAATATGAAGAAAAAGCTTTTATAAATAAGTTCATATTATGCTACGAAATACTATTGACTACTCTCAATATTCTATATGATTAACTTAATTCTTTTGGCTATTTTTGAAGGAAATGGCACCGACTACTCGTCAGAACTTGAACATGAGCGAGGAAGACTTCTGTGTTTTTCTTGCTGCCAACATAGCAGTAGTATAGGCTACAATGCAAAACAACAATAATAACTCTGAATCTAGCAATGCAACTAATGCCACAAGAAATCGTGTAGGATGCTCCTACAAAGAATTTACAGCCTGCAAACCATTGGAATTTGATGGAACCGAAGGACCAATCGGATTGAAAAGGTGGACCGAGAAGGTCGAATCGGTGTTTGCCATAAGTAAATGTACTGAAGAATATAGGGTGAAGTACGCCACGCATACCTTCACAGGTACAACGTTAACATGGTGGAATACCTATCTAGAACAAGTGGAACAAGATGCTGCTTATGCACTACCGTGGTCAGCATTCAAGCACTTGATGAACGAGCAGTACCGTCCTAGAAACAAGGTCAATAAGCTTAAGGTAGAGCTTAGAGGATTACGAACGCAAGGTTTCGACATTACTACGTACGAACGAAGATTCACAGAGTTGTGCCTATTGTGTCCTAGAGCGTTCGAAGATGAAGAAGAGAATATCAACGCGTTTGTGAAAGGGTTACCAGAAAGAATTCAAGAAGATGTGAGTTCACACGAGCCCGCCTCCATACAAAAGGCAAGTCGAATGTCTCATAAACTCATAAACCAAATTTGAGGGAAGAATTAAAGAGTAAGCGGCCGAAGAAGCCACCATGAAACAAGTCAAGAGAAAGTGGGAAGAAACTAGTGACAAAGGTCACCAATACAACAACAACAACAATCACAATCACAATCGCAACAACTATCCCAACAACCGCAACATCAATCGCAACAACAACAATCGAAATCCCAACAATAATTACAACAAACGTCCCAACAACAACAACGACAACAACCATCCCAACAACAATAACAACCACATCAATCCCAATAACAATTTCAATAACAATAATGACAACAACAATCAGAAAATTCCATGCTATAGGTGTGAAGGATGTCATCCGGGTAAATTTTGTGAAGTAGTATGTACCAAATGTAATAGGAAGGGTCATGCTGCAACGAAGTGTGAAGCTTTCAGACCAGTGACTAAAAGAACAAATACTGCCCACATTATTTGTTCCGGATGCGGGAAGAAGGGCCACTACAAAACTATGTGCCCGAACCAGGGAACTAATAATGGGCAAAGCCGTGGGAGAGTTTTTAACATTAATGCGGAAGAAGCGCAGGAAGACCCGGAGCTTGTTACGGGTACGTTTCTTATCGATGAAAAACCTGCTTATGTTTTATTTGATTCGAGTGCAGATAGAAGCTATATGAGTAGAGATTTTTGTGCTAAATTAAGTGGTCCATTGACATCTGTGAATAATAAATTTCTACTCGAATTAGCAAACGGTAAACTAATTTCAGCAGATAAAATATGTCGGAATCGAGAAATTAAACTGCTTAGCGAAACGTTTAAGATTGATTTAATACCAGTAGAGTTAGGGAGTTTAGATGTGATAATTGGCATGGATTGGTTGAAAAAGGAGAGAGCAGAGATCGTATGTTACAAAAATGCAATTCGCATTGTACGAGAAAAAGGAAAACCCTTAATGGTGTACGGAGAAAAGAGCAACGCGAAGCTAAATCTTATTAGTAATTTGAAGGTGCAAAAGCTAATAAGAAAATGTTGCTATGCTGTTCTAGTACACGTCGAGAAAGTCAATTCCAAAGAAAAGAACATCAATGATGTTCCCATCGCAAAAGAATTTCCCGATGTATTTCCGAAAGAATTACCGGGACTACCTCCACACCGATCCGTTGAATTTCAAATAGACCTTGTACCAGGAGCTGCACCAATAGCTCGTGCTCCATACAGACTCATACCCAGTGAAATGAAGGAACTCCAAAGCCAATTACAAGAACTTTTAGAACGTGGTTTCATACGACCAAGTACATCACCATGGGGAGCTCCTGTTTTGTTTGTCAAAAAGAAGGATGGTACATTCAGATTGTGTATCGACTACCGAGAGTTGAACAAACTTACCATCAAGAACCGTTATCTACTACCGAGAATCGACGACTTATTTAATCAACTATAAGGCTCGTCAGTTTATTCGAAGATTGATTTACGTTCTGGGTATCATCAAATGCGGGTGAAGGAGGATGATATTCCGAAAACTGCTTTCAGGACGCGTTAGGGTCATTACGAGTTTATGGTTATGCTGTTTGGGTTAACTAATGCACCAGCTGTGTTCATGGACCTCATGAACCTAGTGTGTGGACCATACCTTGACAAGTTTGTCATTGTTTTCATCGATGACATACTTATTTACTCAAAGAATGATCAAGAGCATGAAGAACATTTGAAAAAAGTGTTAGAATTGTTGAGGAAAGAAAAACTGTACGCTAAATTTTCAAAGTGTGCATTTTGGTTGGAAGAAGTTCAATTCCTCCGTCACATAGTGAACAAAGAAGGTATTCAGGTGGATCCGGCGAAGATTGAAACTGTTGAAAAGTGGAAAACCCCGAAAACTCCGAAGCATATACTCCAATTTTTAGGACTGGCTGGTTACTACAGAAGGTTCATCCAAAATTTTTTCAAAATAGTAAAACCCTTGACTGCATTAACGCATAATGGGAGGAAATTTGAATGGAAGGATGAATAGGAGAAAGCGTTTCAATTGTTGAAGAAAAAGTTAACTACGTCACCTATATTGTCATTGCCTGAAGGGAATGATGATTTTGTGATATATTGTGACGCCTCAAAGCAAGGCCTCGGTTGTGTATTAATGCAATGAACCAAGGTAATTGCTTATGCGTCCAGACAATTGAAGATTCACGAGCAAAATTATACGACTCACGATTTGGAATTAGGTACTATTGTTTTTGCATTAAAGACTTGGAGACACTACTTATATGGGGTCAAAAGTATTATATATACCGACCACAAAAGTCTCCAACATATATTTAATCAGAAATAACTGAACATGAGGCAGCGTAGGTGGATTGAATTGTTAAATGATTACGATTTTGAGATTCGTTACGACCCGGGGAAGGCAAATGTGGTAGCCGACGCTTTGAGTAGAAAGGACAGAGAACCTATGCGGGTAAAAGCTATGAATATAATTATTCGTACTAACCTTACTACTCAAATAAAGGAGGCGCAACAAGGAGTTTTAAAAGAGGGAAATTTGAAGAATGAAATACCCAAAGGTTCGGAGAAACATCTTAATATTAGGGAAGACGGAACCCGGTATAGGGATGAAAGAATTTGGGTACCAAAGTTTAGAGATGTGAGAGAAATGGTACTTAAGGAGGCACATAAGACCAGATATTCAATACATCCCGGAGCGGGAAATATGTACAAAGATCTCAAGAAACACTTTTGGTGGCTGGGTATGAAAGCCGATATTGCTAAATACGTAGGAGAATGTTTGACGTGTTCTAAGGTCAAAGCTGAACATCAGAAACCATCAGGTCTACTTCAACAACCTGAAATCCCGGAATGGAAATGGGAAAATATTACCATGGATTTCATTACTAAATTGCCAAGAACTGCAAGTGGTTATGATACTATTTGGGTAATAGTCGATCGTCTCACCAAATTAGCACAATTTTTGCCAATAAGAGAATATGATAAAATGGAAAAGTTGGCACGTTTATACTTGAAGAAAGTCGTCTCCAGACATGAAATACCATTCTCTATTATCTTTGATAGGGATGGCAAATTTGTTTCAAGATTCTAGCAGACGTTGCAACAAGCATTGGGGACTCGTCTAGACATGAGTACTGCCTATCACCCATAAACTGATGGGCAAAGGGAAAGGATGATACAGACCCTTAAAGATATGCTACGAGCATGTGTTATTGATTTCGGAAATAGTTGGGATCGACACCTACCGTTAGCAGAATTTTCCTACAACAACAGTTATCATTCGAGTATTGTGATGGCATCGTTTGAAGCACTTTATGGTAGAAAGTGCAGGTCTCCGATTTGTTGGAGTGAAGTGGGGGATAGACAGATTACGAGTCCGAAGATAATTCAAGAAACTATCGAAAAGATCATCCAAATTCAACAACGGTTGAAAACCGCCCAAAGTCGATAAAAGAGCTACGCGGATATTAAAAGAAAAGATATATAATTTGAGATTGGAGAGATGGTCATGCTTAAGGTTTCACCTTGGAAAGACGTTGTTCGATTTGGTAAACGGGGGAAACTAAATCCAAGGTACATTGGACCATTCAAAATTATAGATCGTGTCGGACCAGTAGCTTACCGACTTGACTTACCGCAACAACTCGCCGGGGTACATAATACCTTTCATGTCTCGAATCTGAAGAAATGTTTTGCTAAAGAAGATCTCACTATTCCGTTAGATGAAATCCAAATCAATGAAAAAATTCAATTCATCGAAGAACCCGTTGAAATAATGGATCGTGAGGTTAAAAGACTTAAGCAAAATAAAATACCAATTGTTAAGGTTTGATGGAATGCTCCTAGAGGACCCGAGTTCACCTGGGAGCATGAAGATCAAATGAAGCTGAAATACCCGCACCTATTTCCAGAAGATGCGTCAACACCTCTAACTACTTAAAATTCTGGACGAAATTTATTTAACGGGTATGTACTGTAGTGACCCGAACTTTTCCATGTTTACATATATTAAATGAAAACTATATTTACATGATTAAATGTTTCCAACATTGTAAGCAATCAAACTTGTTAAGACTTGATTATTTAAAATGAGTTTCATGTAGACAATTGACCACCCGAGTTGACCGGCGATTCACGAACGTTAAAACTTGTAAAAACTATATGATGATATATATATGGATACATATATATATAGTTAACATGATATTATGATAAGTAAGTATCTCACTAGGTATATTAACAATGAGTTATATACATAAAACAATGAGATTACTAAGTTAAGAAACTCGAAACGATATATATAACGATTATCGTTATAACAACGCTTTACTAAATACTTATGTATCATATTAAGGTATTGTTACACTATATTTAACATGATAAAATGATAATTATATATATCATTATGTATTTTAACAATAAACTACATATGTAAAACAAGACTACTAACTTAAGAATTTCGAAACGAGGCATATATGTAACGATTATCGCTGTAACGACATTTTAATGTATATATATATATATATATATATATCATATTAAGATATATTCATACATCATAATATCATGATAATGTAATAATTTAACATCTCATTAGATATAATAAACAATGGGTTAACTACATTAAATGAGATCGTTAACTTAAAGGTTTCAAAACAACACTTACATGTAACGACTAACGATGACTTAACGACTCAGTTAAAATGTATATACATGTAGTATTTTAAGATGTATTCATACACTTTTGAAAGACTTCAAGACACATATCAAAGTAATTCTACTTATCAAAAATGCTTACAATTTCATTCTCATTCATTTTCATCAACAATTCTTCTCGTATACACCCGTATTCGTACTCGTACAATACACATATTCTAGATGTATTTACTATTTGTATATACACTCCAATGATCAGCTCTTAGCAGCCCTTGTGAGTCACCAAGACATGTGGGAACCATCATTTGGCAACTAGCATGACTTATGAGCATGAAAACAAAAACTAGTAACCTTATATTGACTAAGCATTAATCATTTTTTTCAAACAACACACACATCACATTTCTTTGATTTTCTAATCCAAATTCTCTCCATCTTAACTCTCTCTAAGCTTATGAACGTCTATACTTCGGTAATATTGATCATCTAGGTCAATCTAGCTTCAATTACAATCAAGAAACATCATCATTCAAGAACACATCAAGAACACTTCACAAATACTTTCAAGCTTACTAGCTTACTTCCAATCTTGCAAATCCATTTCAAGTGATCATCCAATCTCAAGAAATCTTTGTTATTTACACTAGGTTATCTTTCTAAATCTAGGTAATACTCATATTCAAACTTTGATTCAATTTCTATAACTATAATAATCTTAATTCGAGTGATAATCTTACATGATCTTGTTTTCATGTCATGATTCTACTTCAAGAACTTTCAAGCCATCCAAGATCCTTTGAAGCTAAATCAATTTTTCTCACTTCCAGTACGTTTACCTACTAAACTTGAGGTAGTAATGATGTTCATAACATCATTCGATTCATATATATAAAACTATCTTATTCGAAGATTTGAACATGTAATCACTAGAACATAGTTTAGTTAATTCTAAACTTGTTCGCAAACAAAGTTAATCCTGCTAACTTGACTTTTAAAATCAACTAAACACTTTTTCTATATCTATATGATATGCTAACTTAATGATTTAAAACCTGGAAACAAGATGAACATCGTAAAACCGGACATACGCCGTCGTAGTAACACCGCGGGCTGTTTTGGGTTAGTTAATTAAAAACTATGACAAACTTTGATTTAAAAGCTGTTCTTCTGGAAAAATGATTTTTCTTATGAACATGAAACTATATTGAAGCGACCCATCCTAATCCATCCGGACAAAGTCCATATCGATTACAAACGATTCACAATAGTTGGTTACGTCGTGAGGTACTTGACCTCTATATGATACATTTTACAAACATTGCATTCATTTTTAAAAGACAACCTTTCATTTACATCGAATGTTGACAGCATGCATACCATTTCATAATATATCCAACTATAATTGACTTAATAATAATCTTGATGAACTCAACGGCTCGAATGCAACGTCTTTCGAAATATGCCATGAATGACTTCAAGTAATATCCTTAAAATGAACTAATGCACAGCGGAAGATTTCTTTCATACCTGAGAATAAACATGCTTTAAAGTGTCAACCAAGAGGTTGGTGAGTTCATTAGTTTATCATAAACGATCATTTTCATAATTTTAATAGACCACAAGATTTTCATTTTCATTTCTCATAATATACGTCCCATGCATTGAGACAAAAATAATCATTCATATGGTGAACACCTGGTAACCGACATTAACAAGATGCATATAAGAATATCCCCTATCATTCCGGGAAATCCTTCAGACATGATAAAAACAAACATCGAAGTACTAAAGCATCCGCTACAACGGATGGGGTTTGTTGGGCCCAATAGATCTATCTTTAGGATTCGCGTCAATTAGTAGATTGGTTTACTAATTCTTAGGTTACCAAGTAAAAAGGAACATATTCGACTTCGATCATTCAACCATATAATGTACTTTCGATTACTTGTGTCTATTTCGTAAAACATTTATAAAAGCAGCGCATGTATTCTCAGTCCCAAAAATATATATTGCAAAAGCATTTAAAAAGGGAGCAAATGAAACTCACTCTACTGTATTTTGTAGTAAAAATACATATGACGGAACTGAACAATGTAGGGTTGGCCTCAGATTCACGAACCTATATCAATTGTATATCCATTAAAACATATGATGGAAATCACATAATTTCTTTTATAATATATTATTTATGTGTTTGTAGTTTATATTATTTATATTAAATACCCTTTAAAAAAAATTATATACTTATATTATATCTTAAAGTATATGTTATATGTGTTCATTTTATATATATTTAAAATGATTAACATCTATATATTTAGTTATATTATTATTATTATTATTATTATTATTATTATTATTATTATTATTATTATTATTATTATTATTATTATTATATATATATATATATATATATATATATATATATATATATATAAAATGATTAACATCTATATATTTAGTTATATTATATATATATATATATATATATATATATATATATATATATATATGTTTAGTATTATATTAAAAATATCTAATTTGTTGTATGTAAGTATTTATATAAGAAATGTTAATATGTCTTATATATATTTAGTTATATGGAATATTAATATAATTGTAGTATATGTAATAAGTAGGTTTCATGTACCGAATATTTATTTGTAAAAAAAAAAGATGATAGTTTTGATTTTAATGATTTTGTAAGACCTGGATCCTGATTCTGGCAAGCCGCGCGCCGCGCCATATGATTCTAAGGGATTTTTGGAAAGGAAGAAGCGGGTTTTGATCTTTGGCGTAGTTGACAAGTTTGTTCTCCTCGTTCTTTTCTTCAAGGTGATACTAGTGGTAAGCTCTAACTCCGAATTTCATTTTGTATTCATCATTCAAATTTGGGGCTTTTGGTTGTATTATTCATAGATGGAACTCATTTAGTTGTTAATTGAAGATTAACACCAAGGTTCGGGTTTATAAGTGTTAAAGGCGGGTTTTAGGTTGGTTAATGATTTAACCATGTTTAAGACTTGAGAATGGTGTATAATCACTAGTGTTAGTGATTATTGATGTATTGGAGACCTTTAGGGTTCTTGTGGTTGACTAATTTTAACTAGAGTCAAAGTTAGGGTTTGTTGATGATTATGACCCGAATGTCGATTCAATGAGGTTTATAAACTTAAAATGGATTAAGTTGAACTATAAAACCGAGTTAAATATGTTTTGTGTCAAAACTTGTAATTGGTGAGATTTTGACTTTATGGGTCAAAATTAGGGTTTATGGGCGATTTTGAGAACGATAAGTGTTTAACACTTGTGTTCGGGTTTAATTGGCATATTAGGACCATTATCACTTGTGTAAGTGATTATTGGTTAGTTTGGGCACGGTTTGTGCTTGGAAGTACAACTGGGTCGAAATTGCACTAAGTGTCGAATTGGGTTGGTTTGTAAATCCATCCTAATTGTGTTGTGGTATTTATGATAATGGAATAGGTACATTCCTTCGGCGAGTTACGGATTATTTTGGAAGCGTTCATCAAGGCGACAAGGTGAGTGTTAATATCCTATATGCATATGTATGTGTAGGATGGGTGCGGGTAGGGTGAAGGGGTTCTCGCTTATAGAGCTTGCTTCTCGTATAGGTGGAATTATTGGACTTGTGTATAGGTCCAATTGGCACGGTTGTGCATTTTGGTTGACCACTTTGGCGAGGTGCATACTTTGTGTGTACGTTATCACATGGGCGAGTGATGTGGACTTATATAACCCCAATGACGAAGGGTTAATATAGTGAGTGGAATAATTATATGTGTAGGTATATAATGTATCTATTTGTTGTGGCGTGAAATGTGTAGTGTCGAGGTGCTAAGACACCATGTTTCACGTGATGAGTGAAGCATCGAGGTGTTAAGATGCCACTCGGGGTGAAGCATCGAGGTGTTAAGGTGCCACCTAGGGGTGTAGTTTCGAGGTGTTAAGACATCACTCCGTAAAATAATGAGTGAAGCATCGAGGTGTTAAGATGCCACTCGGGGTGAAGTGCCGAGTTGTTAAGGTGCCACCCTAGGGGTTAGTGATACGTGGTGTTAAGTACCCTAACGTATGTTATGAACACCGATGGCATTTTTGCGAGCGCCATTCCCTTGTACGATTGGTTAACCATGGTTATTGTGTTGTAAGAGTAAGCAAATTATGTTATTCGATATATATATATATATATATATATATATATATATATATATATATATATATATATATATATATATATATATATATATATATATATATATATATATATATATGTATATATATATATATATATATATATATATATATTGTATACATATAATGTTGTATTGTCGTGATATAGCTAACCCTCCGGGTGTAGCTTATTGGCATTGTTTACATCGTTGTTGGTGAACTTATATTTTGTTGATGTATCTTTAGCTCGTTGCTTAGTGATCTTACGATATGCTTAGACTAGCTTGCCTTTATGCTTGGATGCTCCGGTATGCGGTATTTGGTTTTGTGTGGCGTGTCCATTTTATGCATATATATTTATGTAGTATATTCTCACTCACTAAGCGTTAGCTTACCCTCTCTTTGTTTACTTTTTTTTATAGATTTGCTTGGATGAGGTGGCTCGGGTAAGTGTGGTAACTAGTGACTCGCGTAGTTGCTTTAGAAGGCTTGCTTTTGGATTGATTAGGATTGGGTAGCGTATCCCCAATCGCCATGCTCGGTCTTTATTTTGTATTACAAATCATGTGATTGAAAACTTGTATTTTCGTATGAAAGTCGTAAAACGGCCGATGTGGGCCCGGCCTCATAAAACTTATTTTATGAATGGAACGTGTTAGTTTTTCATATATGAATAGGTTGTAAAAAGCGTTTTGTCTAAATACGTCGGAAAGTGGTCAAACATTTTCGCATTTCATGACTTTTTGGACAGGCCAGTTTGGCGCGCTGCGCGGCCGTATGGCGCGCCGCGCCATATGCTGTTCCAGCAAAAATAAAAATTATTTCGCGTTATTGGTTGGTTAACGGGTTGGGTTGTTACAAGTGGTATCAGAGCATGGTCTAAGGGATTTAGGTGACTTGAGATAGGTGCCTAGACTTAGACTTTTGTGTGTGCTAAATTTGTTGCGGGACTTGTATGATTACGGGTCGGAATGGGTTTAGTTAGTGCCTTGTATATAGGTCGACTAACGTTTATATTAGTAATGCGGATATTATTAATATATGATTGTGTTGTGATTTTAATTCTCGCGTGTGTTTATATCGCGTAGGATTTTATTTGTGTTTGTTTATATCATCGAGCGAGGCAGTCGTTGTACTAACGAGTTGATAACGCGTCTATGCGTAATAAGGACTTGCAAACCTTATTACGAGTGCAAATCGAGTATAGCAAGTGATGTACGACGAGTGTTTAGCAAGATGGGGGCGGTATTGTGTGTGTGCTTTATACGTTCGTGATCTAATCACTTGGCATTCCTTAGAATGGCGACGGGAAATGGGATCGAGAAGAACGACGTGGAGTTTAACTCTAGAGTTGCGGCCGCCGTTGCGGAGCAAATGAGTGCGTTTCGAGAAGAAATTGATAGGAAGTATTCCGAACTTCAAAGTAGTGGTGAAATGGAGCGTTGTCTTAAGAGCTTCATGAGGACTAAACCCCCGATGTATGACGGGAAACCGGATCCTTTGATAAGCACAACTTGGATCTCGGATGTCGAAGGGTGTTTTCGTACTATTGATTGCCCTCCCGAGAAGAGGATAAGACTCGCTACTAGTTTGTTGCGGGGTAGGGCGAGGGATTGGTTGGATGGTAGGATTGATCTTGTCGGTGGTGAAACGTTTATGGCTTTATCGTGGGACGAGTTTAAGAAGGAATTCTTCTAGGAGTTTCGAACTTCAGCCGATTTTTCGGAAATGCATAATGAGTTGCGAAATTTGCAACAAGGTTCTATGGATTTAAATACTCTCAAGACGACCTTTATGGCGAAGGCTCGTTTTTGCACGGAGTATTTGGGGAATGATCATTTGTTGATGCAGGATTTCTATCGAACCTTGAATGATGACTTGAAGAGTAAGATTAGCAGAGTTCAGGCGAAATCGTTTGCGGAGTTATTCACCGCGGCTAGAGGTTTCGAGTCGTATTCGCGATTGAAGGTTGGTGAACCTTCCAGTGAGAGAAGGGTTGTTTCTTATGGTGCTTCAAGTAAGAGGACTAAGGGTCCGAGCGTGAGCACGGGTGGTACAAGGACGGGTATATCGGATTCTAGTGCGTTTAAGTGTTACAATTGTGGCGTGAGGGGTCACAAGTCTTGGGAATGTTCGGTACCAAAGGGTGATGGCATGGGGTGCTTCATTTGCCAAAAAGAAGGACATCGTAAGTCGGAATGTCCCAAGTTAGCGGGGACGGGTGCGACAAGGAGACGTTAAGGTACGTTTCATTTTAATAAATATGTCCTTTGATTATTTATTAAGTGTCGTTGAGTTTGGTTGTTAAATGCATGGTGTTGTGCATGTTGGTGTTAAGGGTGACGTTCCTAATGGAAGTACCCTATGGTGGCGTTTGATTGTTGAGCGAAGGGCGTAAGACTTGGTGCAACCAAGCATTCCTTAGTATTTGGGAAATGTTTCTACCAAGCCATGGAAATGAGTTTTGGTGTTCAGTTGTTAAGCGTGTGTTCTCTTTTGTGTTGAAGTTGATGAACCATGAGGTTCGACGGGTGGGATGAAACCCGAGAAATCGAGTGTTGATCTCGATGTATGTTGGTAAAGGAGTCTACGTGACGCGACATTAGGTGCCTCTTTTATACCTACTAGCGTGGTGTTCGACTCCGATTGTGTTGCGGTTACATTGTACTTAGGGTACCGAGGAGAAACCCTTAGGTACATGAGTGACTAGGTGGAATTCGACAAACTAAAGCAATTGGATTATTGCGAGTGTATAGTTCGTGTAATTTGTGGTACACTTTTTGTTCGAAGTGTTTAAGGATTAGGTTAGGATCCTTGGTATGCTCAAAGTTGAAGCAAGACATGGTGATGGGCCGTGTGAACCCAATTATTGGTAAAGTCTACCTTTGGTAGCATTGTGCGGGTGTACGAGATGCGGTTATGGAACGTAGTTCCAAGTGGGGGAGTTACACTCCCGCACGCGGAGGTTTTAGTGTGAGATTTCGGAAAAAGCTTTTGATAGATCCGAAATTTATGTCGGGACCTAGATTTGGTCGATTTGTGGTAGAGTACAATTTCAGTTAAATTGTACCTATGATTTTGGATTTGAATTATCACCAAGGTGGTAATGTGGTAAATCTCGTTGAGAGATAATGGACGGGTATGGCGAGCAAGGTGAAATCCCTCAGTTAAGGGATGTGCGTATCAGATCCTCTTTTAGAGAATTATTGTTTTGTGCCTATGTTTGATATAGGTGGTTCTTGCTCGATTGTGTGAATGGTAGATCGATGTTACGCTACTCGTCGTTCGAGGCCAAAAAGGGCGTTGATTGATGAAGCATGACCTTCGGGGTCCGCTGACTTCATCATGGTATTCGTGATTGATGAAGCATGACCTTCAGGGTCCGCTGACTTCATCATGGGATCGTTGATTGGTGGAGCATGACCTTCGGGGTCCACTGACTTCATCATGAGATCGCTGGTTGGTGAAGCATGACCTTCGGGGTCCGCTGACTTCATCATGGGTGTAGTGTTATATCGGTGAAGCATGACCGTTGACGGGATCCGCTAACTTCATCCGGTGTTGAGTGATCTATCGGTTGTTTTATACACCGATGGTGGGTTCGTAAGGACCATGTGGTGTGATCTATCGGTCGTTTTATACACCGATGGTGGGATCGTGAGGACCATGTTGTGTGATTAGTGATTGCGATAGCCGTGTTTCGCTCATATGATGTTAGGATAGTGGCGTATTGGTTGTATTGCGCACTACAAAGGATGTTTAGTGGTAAATGTAATCCTTAAGGATTCATGTGGTTCGATCTTCAACGTTCGGATTGTTGACTTTAGGTTGAGAGTTGGTCACTTTTAGCGTGGTCCTTGGTAAAGGTACGCTAAGGAATTGATATCTCGGTTCGAGATTAGTCAAGTTTTTCCCAATGTGAGGGATTGAGCAAGATTTTAGTGCTTGGTTGGTGGATTTGATAAATCGCGGGTGACGATTTAGCTGTTAAAGGTGATTCATTGGGAAGAATTGTCTAGGAAAGTTCGGATTGGGACTTATGATTGAGGACCGTTGAGTGGGTCCGGAGTGGTTAAGTGGTGAAGATCACGAGGACGTGATCAATTTTAAGTGGGGGAGAGTTGTAAGACCTGGATCCTGATTCTGGCAAGCCGCGCGCCGCGCCACCTGGTCGCGCGCCGCACCATATGTCGCTGGCAGACTCCCTTGTTATTTTAAGAGTTTTAAAAGGGCATTTTGGTCTTTTCGCGTTTGAGCCATATTTGAGGACTTAACCTCATCCACCCATTTCATTTCCTTATTTCTTTTTCCTTTTCTTTTCATTTTCTCTCTAAAACTCAAACACCCCATTTGATTCTAAGGGATTTTTGGAAAGGAAGAAGCGGGTTTTGATCTTTGGCGTAGTTGACAAGTTTGTTCCCCTCGTTCTTAGCTTCAAGGTGATACTAGTGGTAAGCTCTAACTCCGAATTTCGTTTTGTGTTCATCATTCAAATTTGGGGCTTTTGATTGTATGATTCATAGAGGGAACCCATTTAGTTGTTAATTGAAGATTAACACCAAGGTTCGGGTTTATAAGTGTTAAAGGCGGGTTTTGGGTTAGTTAATGATTTAACCATGTTTAAGACTTGAGAATGGTGTATAATCACTAGTATTAGTGATTATTGATGTATTGGAGACCTTTAGGGTTCTTGTGGTTGACTAATTTTAACTAGAGTCAAAGTTAGGGTTTGTTGATGATTATGACCCGAATGTCGATTCGATGAGGTTTATAAACTTAAAATGGATTAAGTTGAAGTATAAAACCGAGTTAAATATGTTTTGGTGTCAAAACTTGTAATTGGTGAGATTTTGACTTTATGGGTCAAAATTATGGTTTATGGGCGATTTTGAGAACGATAAGTGTTTAACACTTGTGTTCGGGTTTAATTGACATATTAGGACCATTATCACTTGTGTTAGTGATTATTGGTTAGTTAGGGCACGGTTTTGCTTGGAAGTGCAATTGGGTCGAAATTGCACTAAGTGTCGAATTGGGTTGGTTTGTAAATCCATCCTAATTGTGTTGTGGTATTTATGATAATGGAATAGGTACATTCCTTCGGCGAGTTGCGGATTATTTCGGAAGCGTTCATCAAGGCGACAAGGTGAGTGTTAATATCCTATATGCATATGTATGTGTAGGATGGGTGCGGGTCGGGTGAAGGGGTTCTCGCTTATAAAGCTCGCTTCTCGTATAGGTGGAATTGTTGGACTTGTGTATAGGTCCAATTGGCACGGTTGTGCATTTTGGTTGACCACTTTGGCGAGGTGCACACTTTGTGTGTACGTTATCACATGGGCGAGTGATGTGGAATTATATAACCCCAATGACAAAGGGTTAATATAGTGAGTGGAATAATTATATGTGTAGGTATATAATGTATCTATTTGTTGTGGCGTGAAATGTGTAGTGTCGAGGTACTAAGACACCACGTTTCACGTGATGAGTGAAGCATCGAGGTGTTAAGATGCCACTCGGGGTGAAGCATCGAGGTGTTAAGATGCCACCTAGGGGTGTAGTGTCGAGGTGTTAAGACACCACTCCATAAAATAATGAGTGAAGCATCGAGGTGTTAAGATGCCACTCGGGGTGAAGTGCCGAGGTGTTAAGGTGCCACCCTAGGGGTTAGTGATACGAGGTGTTAAGTACCCTAACGGATGTTATGAACACCGATGGCGTTTTCGCGAGCGCCATTCCCTTGTACGATTGGTTAACCATGGTTATTGTGTTGTAAGCGTAAGCAAATTATGTTATTCGAGATATATATATATATATATATATATATATATATATATATATATATATATATATATATATATATATATATATATATATATATATATATATATATATATATATATATATATTGTATACATATAATGTTGTATTGTCGTGATGTAGCTAACCCTCCGGGTGTAGCTTATTGGCATTGTTCACATCGTTGTTGGTGAACTTATATTTTGTTGATGTATCTTTAGCTCGTTGCTTAGTGATCTTACGGTATGCTTGGACTAGCTTGCCTTTATGCTTGGATGCTCCGGTATGCGGTATTTGGTTTTGTGTGGCGTGTCCATTTTATGCATATATATGTATGTAGTATATTCTCACTCACTAAGCGTTAGCTTACCCTCTCGTTGTTTACTTTTTTTATAGATTTGCTTGGATGAGGTGGCTCGGGTAAGCGTGGGAACTAGTGACTCGCGTAGTTGCTTTAGAAGGCTTGCTTTTGGATTGATTAGGATTGGGTAGCGTATCCCCAATCGCCATGCTCGGTCTTTATTTTGTATTACAAATCATGTGATTGAAAACTTGTATTTTCGTATGAAAGTCGTAAAACGGCCGATGTGGGCCCGGCCTCGTAAAACTTATTTTATGAATGGAACGTGTTAGTTTTTCATATATGAATAGGTTGTGAAAAGCGTTTTGTCTAAATATGTCGGGAAGTGGTCAAACATTTTCGCATTTCATTACTTTTTGGACAGGCCAGTTTGGCGCGCCGCGCCATATGTTGTTCCAGCAAAAAAAAATTATTTCCCGTTATTGGTTGGTTAACGGGTTGGGTTGTTACAGATTTACTAATAGTAGTCCTACTAATAATAACTTTAATAATAACGATAATACTAATAATAAAAATGATAATGATAATACATATGTTACTAATGATTCTAATAATACTAATAAGTACATAATGATACTAATAATAATAATAATAATAATAATAATAATAATAATAATAATAATAATAATAATAATAATAATAATAATAATAATAATAATAATAATAATAATAATAATAATAATAATAATAATTTGATAATAATACTAATCGTTTGTGGTATTTTGATAATAATAATAATCCTAATCATAATAATAGTAATAATACATATATTAGTAATAATAATAATGATAAAAATTATAATTTTTTTAACAATAACAATAATAAAAATAATAATAATAATAATAATTGTGGTAATGAAATCTACCTTCCAAAGCTTTTCTAAAAAAAATATGCCCTGAACCGGATTTGAACTCGAGACCTCTCGCTCACCCGCAAACACACTTAACCATTCCCTCTGCCTTGTCTTTCTTACTTATTATGCAACCCATATATACTTATCTAATACTTCCTAAAACCATGTTCATCATCTTCTTCATCCTTGAATTAAAATCAAACGGAGGCAAATTAACAATAACAATCAAAAGGGTTTTGAACTTAGGATTTATAAACAATATGAAACAAAAAAAATAAAAGTGTTCTTGTAATTAAGAAAATTCAAAAAAAAAAACTGAAAAAAAACTTACTGCTTGCTAGTAACTCTAAAAAAAAATTGTTTTCAATTTGGAGTTCATTTTGGACAATCTTTACAACATGAAATATGTTTCAAATCATTTCTAAAAACTTTGTGAATCATTAATTTCAACAGAAACATCAATTAGAACTCGAATTTGATTGTAGAACAATAGTTGACTTTTTAAAATTGAAACTTTGACTCGCAAATTCGAATTCTTTATTAAGAATTGGAACTTGAGATTTTACATGAAGTTTAAGTAAATGATTCCTAACAACTCTGCATTTTTAGTTTTTGAAATTTGTTTCGAATTCAAGTTAGTGTATATCACTGTCAAGAACTCATGAAATCAAAAATTGATTTTTGAGATTAAGAATGTTATAGGTTATGATTACAACATGAATTGTGTTGCAAATCATTCCTATAATCTTTATGGATCATCAAATTAACTGGAAACATCAAAACAAACTCGAATTTGATTCAAGAACACTTAGTTGACTTTTAAAACCCAAAACTTTGACTCCCAAATTAGAGATTAATAGAAATAATTGAGGATTGAAAACTTACAGATAGTTTAGATAGACGATTCCTAACAAGACTGTATTATTATATTTTGAAAATTCATTCAAAATCAAAATATGGTTAAAAAGATGAAGAACAGAGGTTACGGTTTGTTTTTCTTGAGTTTTTTTGTCTTAATTGATTCTCAATTGCATATGTATATAAACGAATTTTGCTTGACAATGATCTGTAACAAACTCCGACATAGACAAAAATTAACAACAGTTTGGATGGGTATGTGAAACTGAATTGGAATCTCATTGTACCATTTTTGATTATATAATTATTATAAATATAAATATAAATATATTAATAATAATAATACTTTATATTATTAATAAAAATAAAAATAATATAAATAACAAAAATAATGATTTTTATTAATAATAATGTCAATATTAATATTAATAATCATAATGACATTAATGATAATTGTAATAAATTTAAAAATAACAATACTTATTTTAATAATCTCAGTAATAATAATAATGATATTAATAATATTAATATTGTTAGAAATACTGATATTATAAAAAATTATGCGTATTATATTTTATATCTATATGTTTAATATTACTGTTTAATATAGCCATTATATTCAAACTTGTAACTTAATTCAATATTTTAATATTATATTTTATTAATTATGTCATACCTAATAATTATATAATATATTCTATAATATCATATATATATATATATATATATATATATATATATATATATATATATATATATATATATATATATATATTGAAATGTCTCGTTCTTATTGATTAAAAACGTTCCATATTAATTGATTTTGTTGCGAGGTTTTGCCCTCTATATGAGGCGTTTTTCAAAGACTGCATTCATTTTTAAAACAAACCATAACCTTTATTTCATATATAAAGGTTTAAGAAGCTTTACGTAGATTATCAAATAATGATAATCTAAAATATCCTGTTTACACACGACCATTACATAATGGTTTACAATACAAATATGTTACATCGAAATCAGTTTCTTGAATGCAGTTTTTACACAATATCATACAAACATGGACTCCAAATCTTGTCCTTATTTTAGTATGCAACAGCGGAAGCTCTTAGTATTCACCTGAGAATAAACATGCTTTAAACGTCAACAAAAATGTTGGTGAGTTATAGGTTTAACCTATATATATCAAATCGTAACAATAGACCACAAGATTTCATATTTCAATACACATCCCATACATAGAGATAAAAATCATTCATATGGTGAACACCTGGTAACCGACATTAACAAGATGCATATATAAGAATATCCCCATCATTCCGGGACACCCTTCGTATATGATATAAATTTCGAAGTACTAAAGCATCCGGTACTTTGGATGGGGTTTGTTAGGCCCAATAGATCTATCTTTAGGATTCGCGTCAATTAGGGTGTCTGTTCCCTAATTCTTAGATTACCAGACTTAATAAAAAGGGGCATATTCGAGTTCGATAATTCAACCATAGAATGTAGTTTCACGTACTTGTGTCTATTTTGTAAATCATTTATAAAACCTGCATGTATTCTCATCCCAAAAATATTAGATTTTAAAAGTGGGACTATAACTCACTTTCACAGATTTTTACTTCGTCGGGAAGTAAGACTTGGCTACTGGTTGATTCACGAACCTATAACAATATATACATATATATCAAAGTATGTTCAAAATATATTTACAACACTTTTAATATATTTTGATGTTTTAAGTTTATTAAGTCAGATGTCCTCGTTAGTAACCTACAACTAGTTGTCCACAGTTAGATGTACATAAATAAATCGATAAATATTATCTTGAATCAATCCATGACCCAGTGTATACGTATCTCAGTATTGATCACAACTCAAACTATATATATTTTGGAATCAACCTCAACCCTGTATAGCTAACTCCAACATTCACATATAGAGTGTCTATGATTGTTCCGAAATATATATAGATGTGTCGACATGATAGGTCGAAACATTGTATACGTGTCTATGGTATCTCAAGATTACATAATATACAATACAAGTTGATTAAGTTATGGTTGGAATAGATTTGTTACCAATTTTCACGTAGCTAAAATGAGAAAAATTATCCAATCTTGTTTTTACCCATAACTTCTTCATTTTAAATCCGTTTTGAGTGAATCAAATTGCTATGGTTTCATATTGAACTCTATTTTATGAATCTAAACAGAAAAAGTATAGGTTTATAGTCAGAAAAATAAGTTACAAGTCGTTTTTTTAAAGGTAGTCATTTCAGTCGAAAGAACGACGTCTAGATGACCATTTTAGAAAACATACTTCCACTTTGAGTTTAACCATAATTTTTGGATATAGTTTCATGTTCATAATAAAAATCATTTTTCCAGAATAACAACTTTTGAATCAAAGTTTATCAAAGTTTTTAATTAACTAACCCAAAACAGCCCGCGGTGTTACTACGACGGCGTAAATCCGGTTTTACGGTGTTTTTCGTGTTTCCAGGTTTTAAATCATTAAGTTAGCATATCATATAGATATAGAACATGTGTTTAGTTGATTTTAAAAGTCAAGTTAGAAGGATTAACTTTTATTTGCGAACAAGTTTAGAATTAACTAAACTATGTTCTAGTGATTACAAGTTTAAACCTTCGAATAAGATAGCTTTATATGTATGAATCGAATGATGTTATGAACATCATTACTAGCTCAAGTTCCTTGGATAAACCTACTGGAAATGAGAAAAATAGATCTAGCTTCAAAGGATCCTTGGATGGCTTGAAAGTTCTTGAAGCAGAATCATGACACGAAAACAATTTCAAGTAAGATTTTCACTCGAAATAAGATTGTTATAGTTATAGAAATTGAATTAAAGTTTGAATATGATTATTACCTTGTATTAGAAAATAACCTACTGTAAGCAACAAAGGTTTCTTGATCTTGGATGATTACTTAGAATGAATTTAGAAAACTTGGAAGTAAACTTGAAATCTTGGAAGTATTCTTGATTTTATGAAACTAGAACTTTTGGAATTTATGAAGAACACTTAGAACTTGAAGATAGAACTTGAGAGAGATCAATTAGATGAAGAAAATTTAAGAATTAAAGTGTTTGTAGGTGTTTTTGGTCGTTGGTGTATGGATTAGATATAAAGGATATGTAATTTTGTTTTCATGTAAATAAGTCATGAATGATTACTCATATTTTTGTAATTTTATGAGATATTTCATGCTAGTTGCAAAATGATGGTTCCCACATGTGTTAGGTGACTCACATGGGCTGCTAAAAGCTGATCATTGGAGTTTATATACCAATAGTACATACATCTAAAAGCTGTGTATTGTACGAGTACGAATACGGGTGCATACGAGTAGAATTGTTGATGAAACTGAACGAGGATGTAATTGTAAGCATTTTTGTTAAGTAGAAGTATTTTGATAAGTGTTTTGAAGTCTTTAAAAAGTGTATGAATACATATTAAAACACTACATGTATATACATTTTAACTGAGTCGTTAAGTCATCGTTAGTCGTTACATGTAAATGTTGTTTTGAAACCTTTAGGTTAACGATCTTGTTGAATGTTGTTAACCCATTGTTTATTATAACAAATGAGATGTTAAATTGTTATATTATCATGATATTATGATATATAATATATCTTAGTATGATATATATACAGTTAAATTTCGTTACAACGATAATCGTTACATATATGTCTCGTTTCGAAATCATTAAGTTAGTAGTCTTATTTTTACATATGTATTTCATTGTTAATACACTTAATAATATATTTACTTATCATATAACATAATTAACCAAGTGTATCAATATCTTAATATGATTCATATGTACCTAGTAAGATACCTAATGAGATACATACTTATAATAAAATCATGTTAACTATATATATATCATTTTCGAGTTTCTTAAATTAATAGTCTCATTTTTATGTATATAACTCATTGTTAAAATACCTAATGAGATACATACTTATAATAAAATCATGTTAACTATATATATAACCATATATATGTCATCGTATAGTTTTTACAAGTTTTAACGTTCGTGAATCACCGGTCAACTTGGGTGGTCAATTGTCTATATGAAACCTAATTCAATTAATCAAGTCTTAACAAGTTTGATTGCTTAACATGTTGGAAACACTTAATCATGTAAATAACAATTTCATTTAATATATATATATATATATATATATATAAACATGGAAAAGTTCGGGTCACTACATATATATATATATATATATATATATATATTCACATATCTACTTACAATTAATTGTTCGTGAATCGTCGAGAATGGTCGAAGATCAATTGAATATATGAAACAGTTCAAAATATTTGAGACTTAATCTTACAGATTTTGCATATCGTGTCAAAATTAAATAAAAATTAAGTTTAAATTTGGTCGAAAATCTTCGGGTCGTCACAGTACCAACCCGTTAAAGAAATTTCGTTCCGAAATTTGGTTGGGATCGTCATGGTGGACATTAAGAATGTTTTCCTGACGAATATGAGCTGATAAATAGAGTTTTATTACTGTTGAGTAATATGGATAAGATAATTCAACTACTCGAAGAGTACGAGTGAAGCTATCACAAAAGAATGAAATGAGTAAATGCGAGTTTATCTTAACCGGTGACGTAGTCACGGTTGATTTTCGGAATTCAAAGGATTTAGAGAAAATCTTTGTATTAAGATTTGGTTCTTAAGGAAATTAGAATCCTCCTTGGTTAAACTCAATGATCTGTTTCGATTGCTCTGTCGGATATTTCACTATAAATCCATTCTCTTCATTTCCTTATTTCCACACCTCTCATCTTTCATACTTCAATTCATATTTCCAAAACATTTGTCAAATTATTGAAAGTTACTGGAAAATATAGAACTATTAATAACATTAAGTTTTTGATTTGTTTAGAGATTAGGTAGAATGTAAGAGTCGTGTAATATGGCACATGATGACATTATAATCTGTGAATCATCATGATTCATTAGAAACTCAGCATGACTTACTGTAATATAATCACGTTGATCAAGTGTCATTATATTATACAAACTCATGCTTCAGTTCCCAATACTACTTCAAAAACATTCATAATTTAAATTCAAAGATTTATAGAATATAGAAACTAAAACAGTTTCCTTTTATGAGATAATACAGATAGCGTGGAGAGATAATTAATATCGGACGAGAATATTTATGAAGATATCTTCAGAAATATTGAGGATATTTGCAATGAAAGATACGATAATATCTTGGAATGTTAGAACCAAATTGTGATGAAGAAATTCATTCACGATGATTTAGAGCGGTTAAGGAGTAAGATATTCGCTAAAGATTTTATCAGAAACAGAATCATCAAGATTCTTTTATGTACAAGTTTAGTCCTTGTTCAGAGTCTTTTTCATAATTTGCTCAATTCATTCTTCAGTATCAAAATCTTTGAGCTTTTTCAACACTCCATTCTTTATCATCAAACTTTTAACTGTTAAGGCAGTCTTCAGTTTTCACTACTTTATCAGCTTTCTCAAAATTCAAAGAACTAATTCATAGATTAGAGTGCTTTTCAGAATTTTAGAATGGGAGATCATAATTCTAAGAGATAAAGGTTATATATACAGATATAACTGTTGATGTAGACATGCTGCGAGATTTCAAAATACTGATTGCTGATTCCCAGTAACTAGTATGGAAATTCTCGTTACAAGATGTGGATGAGTATATGATAAGGTTTCGATAAAGATAATGATTTTTAGGAAAATTAAGGATCAACAAAATTGTTGGTAAGTTTACTGCTAATGTAGTGAGACATAAACGATTCTCTGGTAATGATGATGAATGAATAATTGTTATGATGAGGCTTATCCGAATGAAAAATTGAAGTTGATTTGCTGGAGCTGTGACAAAATTGGCTAATTTGGAAATGAAATGAAATGTTATTTTCAGTAATAACAATGCCGAAGGAGCTAGAACATATACGTGTTAATCGTTTACTCAGGTTCCGAGTGTTTTCAGGTACATAACTTTATGCATCACTCTTTTCTTCCATAGATGAAGTGCGGTTGGTTCATTATCTCGATTGAGATGTTTTCAAGAATCATGAAAGGTTTGAACGCAGATTGTAATCATCAAGATACAAATGAGAATTAAGATGAAATCAAGTGGCAAACTTGAAAAATTGTTTAGTTTCATATGTTATAATTAATATTTTAATTCATTTTAATTATCCAACCTTGGTAGTCCATAGTTAGCAGTCCACAGTCACTAACTCAATAATTCATATATAGTTTATAATATTCGAATTAATTAATACGTATAGTGACCCGTGTACATGTCTCAGACTCGATCACAACTCAAATTATATATATTATTGTAGAATCAACCTCAACCCTGTATAGCGAACTCGATCATTACAGCATATAGAGTGTCTATGGTTATTCCAAATTATATATATAGATGCGTCGATATGATATGTCAAAACCTTGTATACATGTCCCGATATTTAAGTGCGTAAAATAAATAACAGAAATTAAATGACCATAAATAAAATTGCGAGAATTTAAATTGCGATTAAATAAATTGCTATAATTAAATTGAGATAAATAAATTGCGATAAATAAAATGTAATACGGAATTAACAGTTAGCTAGGAATAGTTAGCTGGGAATAGTTAGCGTGGATTCTTAACAAAATTTCTCATAATTAATTTGTTTGTTTCTAACAAATTTTATTTTGTCCAATGTTTTCTTCATTATGCCACTTGTTGAATTCTGATAGATCAAAATTCAAATATGAAGTTGAATGAAAAGGGTTATTCTGAGGTGAACGGATACATATATCGGTGGTTGTAAATAGGATAATAAATGACTGTTGAATCAGATTTGAAAGAATGTACAGTGTAACTTATTAATGTGAAATCTAAATATTCCTCGGGTATTACCTACCCGTTAAAATATTTTCACCATTAACAATTTGTACAAAAGAATTTTTAATTACAATCTTTATGAAAACATATATACATATATATTTTATTCAGATGTAATCATGGATTTAATGAGTTAATATGATTTTAAACTCATTTGATTTACCGTTAGAACAAGAATATATAATCTCTAAAACATTAGAGATTACATAATCACCATGTCGTACGAAGATAAATGATGTAGAAAGTCATGTAGAAAGAAGATAATCGATGTAGGACATCATGTAGTATGATGATTATGCTATAGGTACAGACTGTGAGTTTGAGACGTGTAGTGTTGAGGCTTGTGCTGTGGATGTTGTTGTTGATGGTACTGGTGTTGCCGGTGCTGTTGCTGAAGCTGGTAATTTTTGCACCATATTCTCCAAATTGATTACTCGAGCGCGAAGTTCGTTGACTTCTTCTATTATTCCGTAATGATTGTCGGTCGGAACGAGCGGATGAATAAGGTTTAGAATTTTAGATAGAACATAATCGTGACAAGCTACCCTGGAAATGAGGCTGAAAATGGTGTTTCAGATAGATTCGCCAGTAAGTGTTTCAGGTTCTTCGCCAAGAGGGAAATTCGGTTGGTGAAAGGGATCGCCTTCTTCGCGTCTCCATTGATTAAGTAGACTACGAACCCATCAGATGAATTGGTTGATTCATTCTGGTGACACTGCTTTCGGAGCTTAGGTGAAACTCCATATCAAAATAGCTGTCGGAATCCGAGGAATTCGAACTGGTTGAGGGATTCATCTCGTACGATCAGATGAAGGATTTTCGATAAGAAATGGATTATAGGATGTAGATTAGTACCCTGCAATACACAAATTACATATGCATATATAATACTAAAATCCTATAAGTTACAAAGGTATCTACGAAAGCTGTCAGGCAAAGGTAACAATAACAGATACGCTAAGATATGAATTTATCTATACACTGTCTATGCAATAGAGGCAGTAAGATGTGTCCAGACTTTAAGGATGATAAACAAATAATTTCCTAAGAATAATAAGCAGGTAATTTTCGACACGAAATGATAAGCAAAACTTTTGACATTCAGACACGGTCGAAGTCTAGACTCACTAATGCATCTAAACAACTATCAGTTAGACACACTAATGCAAGACCTGGTTCGCTAAGACCACCGCTTTGATACCAACTAAAGCGACCCGTCCTAATCCATCCGGACAAAGTCCATATCGATTACAAACGATTCACAATAGTTGGTTACATCGCGAGGTACTTGACCTCTATATGATACATTTTACAAACATTGCATTCGTTTTTAAAAGATAACCTTTCATTTACATCGAATGTCGACGGCATGCATACCATTTCATAATATATCCAACTATAATTGACTTAATAATAATCTTGATGAACTCAACGGCTCGAATGCAACGTCTTTCGAAATATGCCATGAATGACTTCAAGTAATATCCTTAAAATGAACTAATGCACAGCGGAAGATTTCTTTCATACCTGAGAATAAACATGCTTTAAAGTGTCAACCAAGAGGTTGGTGAGTTCATTAGTTTATCATAAACGATCATTTTCATAATTTTAATAGACCACAAGATTTTCATTTTCATTTCTCATAATATACGTCCCATGCATAGAGACAAAAATAATCATTCATATGGTGAACACCTGGTAACCGACATTAACAAGATGCATATAAGAATATCCCCTATCATTCTGGGAAATCCTTCGGACATGATAAAAACAAACATCGAAGTACTAAAGCATCCGCTACAACGGATGGGGTTTGTTGGGCCCAATAGATCTATCTTTAGGATTCGCGTCAATTAGTAGACTGGTTTACTAATTCTTAGGTTACCAAGTAAAAAGGGACATATTCGGCTTCGATCATTCAACCATATAATGTACTTTCGATTACTTGTGTCTATTTCGTAAAACATTTATAAAAGCAGCGCATGTATTCTCAGTGCCAAAAATATATATTGCAAAAGCATTTAAAAAGGGAGCAAATGAAACTCACTCTACTGTATTTTGTAGTAAAAATACATATGACGGAACTGAACAATGTAGGGTTGGCCTCAGATTCACGAACCTATATCAATTGTATATCCATTAAAACATATGATGGAAATTACATAATTTCCTTTATTATATACTACCTCCGTCCTATTACAAGCGTCCACTTACTTTTTGCACACAGTTTTAGGAAATCCCACTAACTCCATTCTCCACCAATCAGTAATCTTCTCTCTCCATAATAATCTCTTCCCATTGGTTGAAATAACAAGTGGACACTTGTAATGGGACATCCCAAAATAGAAATGTGAACACTTGTGGTGGGACGGAGGGAGTATCATTTATGTGTTTGTAGTTTATATAATTTATATTAAATTTCCTTTAAAAAAAAATTATATACTTATATTATATCTTAAAGTATATGTTATATGTATTCATTTTATACATATTTAAAATGATTAACATCTATATATTTAGTCATATTATTATATATATATATATATATATATATATATATATATATATATATATATATATATATATATATATATATATATATATATATATATATATATGTTTAGTATTATATTAAAAATATCTAATTTGTTGTATGTAAGTATTTATATAAGAAATGTTAATATGTCTTATATATATTTAGTTATAGTAATAACTAGGTTTCATGTACCGAATATTTATTTATAAAAAAATGATAGTTTTGATTTTAATGATTTACTAATAGTAGTCCTACTAATAATAACTTTAATAATAATGATAATACTAATAGTAAAAATGATAATGATAATAATGATAATACATATGTTACTAATGATTCTAATAATACTAATAAGTACATAATGATACTAATACTAATGTTAATAATAATAATAATAATAATAATAATAATAATAATAATAATAAAAATAATAATAATAATAATAATAATAGTAGTTTGTGTTATTTTGATAATAATAATTATCCTAATCATAATAATAGTAATAATACATATATTAGTAATAATAATAATGATAAAAATTATAATTTTTGTAACAATAACAATAATAATAATAGTAATAATAATAATAATAATAATAATAATAATAATAATAATAATAATAATAATAATAATAATAATAATAATAATAATAATAATAATAATTTTGGTATTGAAATCTACCTTCCAAAGCTTTTCTAAAAAAAAATATGCCCTGAACCGGATTTGAACTCGAGACCTCTCGCTCACCCGCAAACACACTTAACCATTCCCTCTGCCTTGTCTTTCTTACTTATTATGCAACCCATATATACTTATCTAATACTTCCTAAAACCATGTTCATCATCTTCTTCATCCTTGAATTAAAATCAAACGGAGGTAAATTAACAACAACAATCAAAAGGGTTTTGAACTTAGGATTTATAAACAATATGAAACAAAAAAAATAAAAGTGTTCTTGTAATTAAGAAAATTCAAAAAAAACTGAAAAAGAACTTACTGCTTGCTAGTAACTCTAAAAAAAAAAAATTGTTTTCAATTTCGAGTTCGTTTTGGACAATCTTTACAACATGAAATATGTTTCAAATCATTCCTAAAAACTTTGTGAATCATTAATTTCAACAGAAACATCAATTAGAACTCGAATTTAATTGTAGAACAATAGTTGACTTTTTAAAATTGAAACTTTGACTCGCAAATTCGAATTCGTTATTAAGAATTGGAACTTGAGATTTTACATGAAGTTTAAGTAAATGATTCCTAACAACTCTGTATTTTTAGTTTTTGAAATTTATTTCGAATTCAAGTTAGTGTATATCACTGTCAAGAACTCATGAACTCAAAAATTGATTTTTGAGATTAAGAATGTTATAGGTTATGATTACAACATGAATTGTGTTGCAAATCATTCCAATAATCTTTATGGATCATCAAATTAACTGGAAACATCAAAACAAACTCGAATTTGATTCAAGAACACTTAGTTGACTTTTAAAACCCAAAACTTTGACTCTCAAATTAGAGATTAATAGAAAGAATTGAGGATTGAAAACTTACAGATAGTTTAGATAGACGATTCCTAACAAGATTGTATTATTACATTTTGAAAATTCATTCAAAATCAAAATATGGTTAAAAAGATGAAGAACAGAGGTTACGGTTTGTTTTTCTTGAGTTTTCTGTCTTAATTAATTCTCAATTGCATATGTATATAAACGAATTTTGCTTGACAATGATCGGTAACAAACTCCGACATAGACAAAAATTAACAACAGTTTGGATGGGTATGTGAAACTGAATTGGAATCTCATTGTACCATTTTTGATTATATAATTATTATAAATATAAATATAAATATATTAATAATAATAATACTTTATATTATTAATAAAAATAATAATAATATAAATAAAAATAATAATGATTTTATTAATAATAATGTCAATATTAATATTAATAATCATAATGACATTAATGATAATTGTAATAAATTTAAAAATAACAATACTTATTTTAATAATCTCATTAATAATAATAATGATATTAATAATATTAATATTGTTAGAAATACTGATATTATAAAAAATTATGCGTATCATTTTTTATATCTATATGTTTAATATTACTGTTACTAATATTGTTATTAATAATAATAATGAACGTAATAATATTAATATAGCCATTATATTCAAACTTGTAACTTAATTTAATATTTTAATATTATATTTTATTAATTATGTCATACCTAATAATTATATAATATATTCTATAATATCATATATATATATATATATATATATATATATATATATATATATATATATATATATATATATATATATATATATATATTCACATATCTACTTACAATTTATTATTCGTGAATCGTCGGGAATGTTCGAAGATCAATTGAATATATGAAACAATTCAAAATTTTTGAGACTCAATCTTACAGATTTTGCTTATCGTGTCAAAATTAAATAAGAATTAAGTTTAAATTTGGTCGGAAATCTTCAGGTCATCACATATATCCAAAAATCATGGTTAAACTCAAAGTGGAAGTATGTTTTTCAAAATGGTCATCAAGACGTCGTTCTTTCAACTAAAATGAATACCTCTTACAATATTGACTTGTAACCTATATTTCTGACTATAAACTTATACTTTTTCTGTTTTGTTTCATAAATTTCAGTTCATTATGAAACCATAGCAACTTGAATCACTCAAAACAGATTTAAAACGAAGAAGTTATGGGTAAAACAAGATTGGATAATTTTGGCTTGTTGTAGCTACGTGAAATTTCTAACAAATCCATACAAATCAAAACTTAACTAACTTATATTGTATTATACATGTATTCTATGTAATCTCGGGATACCATAGACACGTATACAATGTTTTGACATATCATATCCACCCATCTATATATATTATTTGGGAACAACCATATACACTCTATATGCAGTAATGCTTGAGTTAACTATACATGGTTGAGGTTGATTCTAAAATAATATATATACTTCGAGTTGTGATCTAGCCTGAGACTTGTATACACTGGGTCGTGGATTGATTTGAGATAATATATATTGATTTATTTCTATACATCTAACTGTGGACAACTAGTTGTAGATTACTAACGTTGGACTGCTAACTTAACAAACTTAAATCGTTAAAACGTAATAAAAAATGTTGTAAATATATTTCGATCATAGTTTGATATATATGTATACATTTGATATAGGTTCGTGAATCAACCAGTGGTCAAGTCTTATTTCCGGCAAAGTAAAAATCTGTGAAAGTGAGTTATAGTCCCACTTTTAAAATCTATTATTTTTGGGATGAGAATACATGCAGTTTTATAAATGTTTTACAAAATAAACACATGTGATCGAAATTACATTCTATGTTGAATTATCGAACCGAATATGCCCCTTTTTAGCTTGGTAGCCTAAGAATTGGTATTTATTATAATTGCCACCAATTGACGCGAATCCTAAAGATAGATCTATTGGGCCCAACAAGCCTCATTCGAGTTACGAATGCTTTAGTACTTCGATTTATCATGTCCGATGAGAGTCCCGGAATGATGGGGATATTCTATATGCATCCTGTTAAGGTCGGTTACCAGGTGTTCATCATATGAATGATTTTTATGCAGATTGCATGTTATTGAGAAAAGGAAATAAAAATCTTGTGGTCTATTATTACGATTTGATAAATATATAGGTTAAACCTATAACTCACCAACATTTTTGTTGACATTTAAAGCATGTTTATTCTCAGGTGATTATTAAGAGCTTCCGCTGTTGCATGCTAATTTATGGATAAGAGTTGGAGTCAGCATGCTTGTATAATATTGTTTAAAAAAAACTGCATTCGAAGATATATATATTGTTGTGTAAAATTATTGTAAACCATTATGTAATAGTCGTGTGAAAATGCTATATTTTAGATTATCATTATTTGATAATCGTCGTAATATTTTAAAGGTTATGGTTTGTTTTAAAATCGAATGTAGTCTTTGTAAAACGTCTCATATAGAGGTCAAAACCTCACAACAAAATCAATTAATATGGAACGTTTATAATCAATATGAACGGGACATTTCAAATGTCTTACATGTGATGACTTAAAACATGAAAATCTTGTTTTAAACAAAACTAACAAATTACTTGAAAACAAAATTAAGTTTTCAAAATTTAATGGAAGTAGTAAAGTGTTAGAAAACATTTTGAGTGTTCAAAGACCAACAAGTAACAAATGAGGGCTAGGTTATAAGGAAAATACTTTTGAGGTAAATACATCCAAACATAAGCCAATGATGTTTGTTAAACCCAAATTAGTGGAAATACCAAAACCTAAGGCTTCCATAAATAATAAGTTAAAACAAGTAGAAAAGAAGTTAAGACACTTGTGAAAAATCCTTCAAGAAGAATAATCAATCAATACTTTGGAAGAAGAAAGGCCGAAACTAAAAGGAACAACAATGTTAATATTGTGAAAAGATGGGTTAGAGTAGGAATCTTTAGTGCTAATCATCCCGGACCCAACAAACATTGGGTACCAAAATTATTGATTGATTAAATATAGGTTTATCTCAATGGTGTTGTACAAAGTGAAGAATGGATAATTGATAGTGGATATACAACACACATGATGGGCAACAAAGAGTTCTTCACAAAGTATACGGAGCACAATGGAGGTGATGTAATCTTTGGTGGCGATGTAAAAGGAAAAATTGTCGGTAAAGGTAACATTACTAATCAAAAGATTACACTTGATAATGTGTTACACATTAAAAATCTAAGTTTTAACTTGCTAAGTGTAGGAAGACTATGTGATAAAGGATATAACATGACATTTACCAAAACTTCCTCACACTTAATAAAAGATGGTAAAAGTGTCATAAATGAAATTAGAAAGAAAGGTCTTTATACATGCAAATTAGATGATTTCAAACATGTAGATATTTGTCTCACATCTATACATGATACTACTACCTTGTGGCATAGGAGACTAGGGCATGCTAATATGAAACTAATTCAAAACATATCCTCAAAGGACATAGTTAGAGACTTGCCTAAATTGAAATATGAAAGTCACTTTTGTGATGCATGCAAAATAGGAAAACAAGTTCATGCATGTCATAAACCTAAGAACTTTATCTCTACTAAAAGATGCCTAGAACTTTTACACATGGATTTATTTGGGCCATCGGCCGTTCAAAGTTATGGAGAAAATTTTTATACTTTAGTAATAGTAGATGATTTCTCAAGATATACATGGACACTATTTCTAAAGCATTAGAATGAAGCGTGTGAAAGATTTATAATTTTTGCTACTAAGATACAAAATTTGCTTGGTTGTACTATAGTAACAATAAGAACGGATCATGGTAGAGAATTTGATAATGATGCTCAATTTGGAGTCTTTTGTGATTTAAATGGTATCTCCCATAATTTCTCGGCACCTCGCACACCTCAATCTAATGGGGTTGTTGAAATGAAAAACCGAACTCTTCAAGAAATGAGTTGAACAATGCTAAATGAACAATCTATACCTTAAAAGTTTTGGAGTGAAGCCGTTGCCACCTCCACTTACATCTAAAATAGAGTCTTAATTAGACCATCAATGGATAAAACACCCTATGAAGTCTTAAATGGTAAAAAACCAACCGTAAGTCATCTTAGAGTATTCGGGTGTAAATGTTTTATCTTAAACAAAAAGGAATATCTTACAAAGTTTGAACCTAAAGCTTACGAAGGAGTGTTCTTAGGATATTCATTAGAAAGTAAGGCATATAGGGTTCTAAACAAATACACCAATGTCATAGAAGAATCCCTAGATGTCACATTTGATGAAACTCCTCCACCTCCTAAGACTAAACCTTTAGAGGATGATGATGTGATAGAACAAGATGCTATAGAAATAATGCCAACTCAAATCGAGTCCAATGACACAAATGAGGATGGATCTCATTTAAAACCAAGTAAGGATAACTTAGCATCCTCAATTGATCTTAAACATGTTAAGGATCATCCCATAGATCAAGTCATAGGAGACATCAATACTATAACCACTAGGTCACAAGCATTTAACCTAATTGCCAACTACGCCTTCATCTCCCAAATAGAACCCAAAAATATTAAGGAAGCCCTTTTAGATGAAAGTTGGGTGAAAGCAATGCAAGAGAAATTAAATCATTTCCAAAGGAGCGATGTATGGGATTTGGTTCCTTTACCTAGTGAGAGAAATATTATAGGTACCAAATGGGTATATAGAAACAAACTAGACAAAGATGGCAATGTAGTTAGAAACAAAGCTAGACTAGTTGCACAAGGATATAGCCAACAAGAGGGAATTGATTATGATGAAACATTTGCTCCCGCCGCTAGGCTAGAGTCAATAAGAATACTTCTTGCATATGCATGTGCCAATAACTTTAAACTTTATCAAATGGATGTCAAAAGTGACTTTTTGAATGGAGTCATAAATGAGGAAGTATATGTTTCACAACCTCCGGGGTTTGAAGATTTCAAAAAAACCATATCATGTTTTTAAACTCAAGAAGGCTCTCTATTGACTTAAACAAGCTCCTAGAGCATGGTATGAAAGACTTAGAACCTTCTTAATAAATCATGGTTATGAAATGGGAAAAATTGATAATACACTCTTTATTAAAAGGCATGAAAAAGATTTAGTTATAGTTCAAATATATGTTGATGATATTGTATTTGGATCTACTAACGAATCTCTTAGCAATGAGTTTTGTAAGTTAATGCATGATGATTTTGAAATGAGCATGACGGGTGAACTCAAGTTCTTTCTCGAACTTCAGATTAAGCAACTAGAAGATGGAATGTTTATCAATCAACAAAAATACATTCATGAAATGATCAAAAAGTTCGGAATAGAGAACTCGAAACCAATGACGACTCCTATGGCAACAAATGTGAAACTCACTTTGGAAGGAGAAGGAGAATCGTTCGATTTCAAGAGAATATATTTAACGGCAAGTAGACCCGACATCATGTTTAGTATGTGATTATGTGCAAGATTTCAAGAGAATCCAAAGACATCGCACGTAGAGGCCGTCAAAAGGATCTTTTGATACTTAAAGGGGACGATGCATCTAGAGTTATGGTATCCAAAATTTACCGGGGTTGATATCATGTGCTTTGCGGATTTCAATCATGGAGGATCAATGATTGATAGAAAGAGCACAAGTGTAGTATGCACGTTCGTGGGTCTTTGCCTAACATCATGGTTCTCAAAGAAGCAAACGTTCGTTGCATTGTGTACCACCGAAGCTGAATATGTAGCCATGGGAAGAGCATGCGTACAAGTGTTATGGATGAAGCAAACCTTCCTCGATTACGGTATCATCTCATCTGAAATTCCTATTTGTTGTGATAACAAAAGTGCTATAGACCTATCTAAAAATCAAATATTACACTTGATAGTGCTCCAAATGAACATATATTTAGTAGAAATATCCTCCCAATATGTAAATTATTTAGTTGTAATTGTCCTATTTTAAGTTGTAATCGTTTATATTAAATAAGTGCGAAGACAAAAGGCGAAAACGACGATTTGAAGACGCAAATGACCAAAAAGCTCAAATGTACAAGATACAATCCAAGTGGTTCAATTTATTGATGAGAAACATCTAAAAATGACAAAAGTACAAGTTGCGGAACGCAAAGTACAAGTTGCGAAACGCAAAATACAAGATATTAAATTATACGAAAGGACGTTCGAAAATCCGGAACCGGGACCTGAGCCAACTATCGACGCCCGACGCAACGGACCAAAAATTACAAGTCAACTATGCACAAGAATATAATATAATATTTAAATAATTATATAAATTATTTATATATTATATATATTTAAATAAAACGTCGACAAGCAAGGAAACAAATCAAATGTGGCTGGATCCAGCTGGCCATGCGAGCGCATGGCCTGGAAGGCAAAAATCCATGCGATCGCATGGGGCCAAAATCCTGGCCACATCTATAAATAAGCAACGAGTTTGGCCAGAATAATTACACCACAATATATATTACTCCCTCTGTTTAATTTATAAATATATATATAATATATATATAGTATAGGGTAGTTTTATATTAGTTAGTTTGGGTTATGTAAAGGTTTTGTTACGGGTTTTAAAGTCAAAGTTCTGTCTGTATAAAGCTACGCGATAAATACTCAATGTAAGTTATGTTCTCCTTTTTAAATTAATATCTCGTAACTAAGTTATTATTATGCTTATTTGAGCCGAAGTAATCGTGATGTTAGACTAAATATTAAAGACGGGGTTATTGGACTTTGTACCATAATTGGGGTTTGGACAAAAGACCGACACTTGTGGAAATTAGACTATGGGCTATTAATGGGCTTTATATTACCTAAATGATACCTCATTAAATTAATATAGAGATTTACAATTTGACGTAGCTATAAATATCCACTTACGTTCGATCGGATACGATGAGCGAAATATTTATAAATATTAATAATTGTTCATTTGACCGGACACGGGGATGGATTAATAGTCAATGGACTCATTAAAACAGGGGTGGATTACATTTAAGGGTAATTGGTGTAATTGTTAACAAAGTATTAAAACCTTGGATTACACACAGTCGATAACCTGGTGTATTCATTAAACAAAGTATTAAGACCTTGTTACAATTCGAATCCCTAATTAGTTGGAATATTTGACTTCGGGTATAAGGTTAAATTTGCCGAGCATTTTATAATTATGACCGATGGACTATTATGGGCAAAACCAGATAGGTTTCAAATAATCCAGGACAAAGGACAATTAACCCAGGATAATTAATTAAAATCAAAATGTCAAACATCATGATTACAGAAGTTTAAATAAGCATAATTGTTTTATTGTATTTCTCATCGTACTTTCATTTACTCGCAATTTTATTTACTGTCATTTTAATTATCGCATTTTAATTATTGTCATTTATATTTACGCTTAAAACTTAAAATCGACAAACCGGTCATTAAATGGTAAAAACCCCCTTTTATAATATTACTACTTATAATTATATATATTTTATATAAATATAGTTGTTAAAAATATTGCATGCAATCACCAGCTCTCTGTGGAACGAACCGGACTTACTAAAAACTACACTACTCTACGATTAGGTACACTGCCTATAAGTGTTGTAGTAAGGTTTAGGTATATCAATTCTATAAATAAATAAATCACTTGTGTAAAATTGTATCGTATTTAATAGTATTTTCTTGTAAAAATTAATAGTATTTTATACCCCTTCGCTTTAACATCAAGTTTTTGGCGCTGCTGCCGGGGAGTCGGCGAAACGCAATATTTTTAATTTATTTTTGTATAAATATATTTATATATATTTTTAGAAAAACAATATAAAGTTATTAAAAAAAAAACTGGACTTACAGGCCCGTGCGATCGCATGAGCCAGAAGCCTCAACACCATGCGATCGCATGGCCTGCCCTGACAGGTCTGACTCGAGCATTAAATACGTTTAGGGTTTATAAATAATTATTATTATTAATTAGGGTTATTTATTTTAATATTTAGTTTTAGTTTTATTTAAAATTAGTAATATTAAGTTTTAATTAGTTTTATTAATATATAAAATTAATACTTTTATAAATAATTATATAAAAATAATATTTTTATAAAAATAGGTAATTTTATCATTTTTTGTCTCTTTTTATAATTTGTATATTTTAATCATTTGTATATTTTTCGTTCGCAATTAGTTTTAAAATTAGTTTTTCCGTAGTTATTTTATATTTATAGATTCTTAGGCTTTGCCATAAAATCCTTTAAGTGCTTTTTCTTTAGATTAAGATTTAGGCGCTTTGGAATTTTGCGACGCCATTTTTCACTTTAGTTTTAAATAGATTTTAGTGCCTTTAAGTAATTGCCGTTTTCTGAATAAAATTGCATTTACCTTTAGACCTTTAGGCGCAAATTTTTAGATATAATTTTTAGACTTTTAAGTTTTGACGTTTTTCTTTCTTAATTTTATTTTTCGACGTTTTTCGACGCGCTTCTTTTTCTTTCTTATTTCTCGACGATCTAGTTTTTAGGACATAGAATTTTCTATTTCTTCTCTAAAATTTCAAAAGCGGAAAATTATTTTAAGCGGTTAAATTGATAGACATCCAAATTTTCTGGTTCGTAGTAATAGTTGAATTTGTTAGTGGCTGAGTTGTGAGCTTCCGATTTAAAGGGTTCTGGCTCCCTGCTACATCTTTTGGCTATTCGAAACGTGGGCAAAAGCAGAAAAAGTCTATTAATTTGATAACTTATATAATTTTTTGTTAGTAAATCCACCACATTGTAGCTAAAATTTGGTAATAAGCGCATTATGGAAAATCTCGAAAATATCTTGGAAACTCTTTATGACATCCGAAATCAATTTCATCAATACTCTCAAACAGGTGTTGATGACAATTCATTCGGTCAATCTTGGATCACGAATGACGAAACAATAACTGGTTGTGAAATCTGTGGAGATTATCACTCAACATGGGAATGTTATTATTACGTTCCTATGGAAAATTACGCACCCACGGAACCTGAATGGAACGATTATGAAGAATACAATTCAAATTGGGATTATTCCCAAGAATATATCCAAACTCAACAACCAGAAGACGAGGAGAATTATGTGTCTGAAAATCTTTTAGACAATATGAAAATCAAACTCGAAGAACTCGATGCTCAAAATGAACAAATGAGAGAGTTTGTAAATAGGCAAGCTGAAACTCTATCAGACTACACACCTGTTGATCTGAGGAGTCATGTACAAGAAAATCTCATATCATCGAATTTTGTTGAATTCGAGAGCTCCGAAATCACCAACTATCCCGATGATACTTTTTATTCAGCTTTACCAATTTCACAACATATCGACACATTAGCCTCTACCGACGAAATCATCGATCCATTAATGGATGAAGAAGAAGTAAGGGTGACAAATTGGTACTCTTGGGAAAACGATAACATTGAAAACTTTACCCTCGAGACCAAAGTGGTGGGACCGATAAGCACCGTTAATGAAAAAGTATCTGCTTCGATCCCGAAATTCACCATTCCACAACCTTCTAACCCAATATTCTCAATAGACAAGTCTTCTACTGAAGATGAACTACGAGCTGTAATAGATAATGACACCTCAGATTTCACCCAATTGGGTAATAGAGGTGAAAACTTTGATCCCGAGAATAAACGGAAGGAAATGTTAGGAATTGTCCACCCTATAGAAATATGTATGTTGGTGTATATCGATCCATTTGACCAAGAATCAGAAAAGAGACGTATCCATTTACTAAAAGCTACACTTAAAAAAGAATTAAGTAGTGATGATCGGGTGGTTCTAAACTTTAAACCCATTGATATATTATACACCACCCAAGATGTAAATAATTGGCTCACTATTCTAATTCATGGAACTTATTCTACCGACTTCACATATCGTCACCTAAGTGTGGGGAAGTCTAACCACACTTAACGTTAAATTAGGGGTTCGGGTTAGTGCATAACTCGTTAATAAACATGCATAATAAGTAAGGGTAAAAGACGCATTTTCAAATATTAACAAACAGCTCAGAAAAGCAGCCGTTTTTGAAGAAAAAAAAACATGTGTGATAAAACAAGAAGGGATGAACGATGTGGTGCACCATCTATCATTCGACGAGCTTTGAAAATACAAACTGTGTATTTTTAATCATTTTCTACACTAATCACCCTCATGAATTTATAATTAGAGTCTGATTTCATTCAAATGAGGGCATTGCATGATCTCAAGTGTGGGGAAGGGTTATAAATTCTCTCGGGTTTATACTTGGCTTATTTTCTAAATTTTGTGAAAATTTTAAAAAATTTCAACTAAATGAAGTCAAAATCATGTTTAAACATATTTATGAACGATAAAACTAGGTGTTAATGCCGAAATTATTGTTACTTCGGAAAGGACATAAATTGAGAAACAACTAAAACGCTTGAATTTATTTATTAAGATATAAAAAGACGCATGAAAAAAGCCAAGTGTGGGGAGAATGTACCAAGTTATTCAATTAAAAACTATATATCACATGTTTTTTATAAAGTTATTACAGGTGCTTTTATTTTGGACTAAATTAACTGGTTTACCCGATTTACTGTAATGAAAGATGGATCTACACGATGAATCAATTCCATCATTAAAAGAAAGTAAAGTCTTCTGAAAAAGACACGCGCTTCTTGATTTAGGTCAAGAAGTTGTCGTCCAGACCAGTTGTAGGTTGACAAAAAATTTAGAAAAGTCATCTCTAAAATCAGCAGGAAATCCACGGACCTCAGCATCAAACAGGGTCGCCAAGTGGTCAGACTTATCCTAACCATGAGAGGATCTGTCTCTTAAAATGGGGAGGGCGCCGTGCAAATTAGCTTGATAAGACTAATGAATCAGACCCCCGGAAAGGATAATCTCCTTAAAAGATTAAAAATCAGCCTTTAAGCCTGATATTACTCAATCCTTGAGATTGACCTTAAAGGTTGAGAATTACAAACTCATGGAATTTGATGATATCTAAACTCGAGCTTGAACGAGAAAATATTTTGATCAAATTAAAACTGATTTGTTTTCTGAAAACCCATTTTCAATGCATTCATTACCATTGAACGTAAAATTCTAAGAATTCATTTGGAATTCATTAGGTCACCTGAACTAAATCGGGTGTCAACCGTAAGAACGGTGGTTGCATAGCATGGTTGAAGACAGGACCTTGTGCCAGACCAAAAAAATCATAGGATGATCTTTACTATTGCTCCTACAAAGGATAGTAATAGCATCCGACACATTTTTTAGACCATGAATAAATGCATGTCATTAGACATTGCCTTAACAATTTCTTGTTCATCGCTTTCCTTTACAACCGGGCGGTAGTTTGCCGAAAGGTAATATACGGGACAAGTAAACTGGATGTGTGCTTTCCTAATACAAGGTTGGCAAGTGGGTGACACAAAACCATAAGTTTTGAGCTAAAATTTTCAAATCTGAAACCCACAACAACCCACAAAAACATTTTGCAACACCGGTGAAGGGTTATTCCGGAAAACTTATCTAGGGTAAAAGCTAGATTGAATTTTCAAAAGATCAAATGTTTTCATAAAGATCCAATTTCCTTAAAGGATCTAAATTTTCATAGTCGTGTGAGACTGTAAACCACATTGTTACTATCATTTTTATACCACTGTATCAAAATCACTTATTTATAAAGTGTGAGAATAAAAAGTGATTCGAGTGAAGTGTGATTTTATTTCAAGTTATGTATTGCTTGAGGACAAGCAACGTTCAAGTGTGGGCATATTTGATAGTGCTCCAAATGAACATATATTTAGTAGCAATATCCTCCCAATATGTAAATTATTTAGTTGTAATTGTCCTATTTTAAGTTGTAATCGTTTATATTAAATAAGTGCGAAGACAAAAGGCGAAAACGACGATTTGAAGACGCAAATGACCAAAAAGCTCAAATGTACAAGATACAATCCAAGTGGTTCAATTTATTGATGAGAAACATCTAAAAATGACAAAAGTACAAGTTGCGGAATGCAAAGTACAAGATATTAAATTATACGAAAGGACGTTTGAAAATCCGGAACCGGGACCTGAGCCAACTATCAACGCCCGACGCAACGGACCAAAAATTACAAGTCAACTATGCACAAGAATATAATATAATATTTAAATAATTATATAAATTATTTATATATTATATATATTTAAATAAAACGTCGACAAGCAAAGAAACAAATCAAATGTGGCTGGATCTAGCTGGCCATGCGATCGCATGGCCTGGAAGGCAAAAATCCATGCGATTGCATGGGGCCAAAATCCTGGCCACATCTATAAATAAGCAACGAGTTTGGCCAGAATAATTACACCACAATATATATTACTCCCTCTGTTTAATTTATAAATATATATATAATATATATATAGTATAGGGTAGTTTTATATTAGTTAGTTTGGGTTATGTAAAGGTTATGTTACGGGTTTTAAAGTCAAAGTTCTGTCTGTATAAAGCTACGCGATAAATACTCAATGTAAGTTATGTTCTCCTTTTTAAATTAATGTCTCGTAACTAAGTTATTATTATGCTTATTTGAGCCGAAGTAATCGTGATGTTAGACTAAATATTAAAGACGGGGTTATTGAACTTTGTACCATAATTGGGGTTTGGACAAAAGACCGACACTTGTGGAAATTAGACTATGGGCTATTAATGGGCTTTATATTAACTAAATGATACCTCATTAAATTAATATAGAGATTTACAATTTGACGTAGCTATAAATATCCACTTACGTTCGATCGGATACGATGAGCGGGATATTTATAAATATTAATAATTGTTCATTTGACCGGACACGGGGATGGATTAATAGTCAATGGACTCATTAAAACAGGGGTGGATTACATTCAAGGGTAATTGGTGTAATTGTTAACAAAGTATTAAAACCTTGGATTACACACAGTCAATAACCTGGTGTATTCATTAAACAAAGTATTAAGACCTTGTTACAATTCGAATCCCTAATTAGTTGGAATATTTGACTTCGGGTATAAGGTTAAATTTGCCGAGCATTTTATAATTATGACCGATGGACTATTATGGGCAAAAACCAGATAGGTTTCAAATAATCCAGGACAAGGACAATTAACCCAAGATAATTAATTAAAATCAAAACGTCAAACATCATGATAACGAAAGTTTAAATAAGCATAATTGTTTTATTGTATTTCTCATCGTACTTTCATTTACTCGCAATTTTATTTACTATCATTTTAATTATCGCATTTTAATTATTGTCATTTATATTTACGCTTAAAACATAAAATCGACAAACCGGTCATTAAATGGTAAAAACCCCCTTTTATAATATTACTACTTATAATTATATATATTTTATATAAATATAGTTGTTAAAAATATTGCATGCAATCACCAGCTCTCTGTGGAACGAACCGGACTTACTAAAAACTACACTACTCTACGATTAGGTACACTGCCTATAAGTGTTGTAGTAAGGTTTAGGTACATCCATTCTATAAATAAATAAATAAATCACTTGTGTAAAATTATATCGTATTTAATAGTATTTTCTTGTAAAAATTAATAGTATTTTATACCCCTTCGCTTTAACATCAACACTCTAGGACTAAACACATAGACATTAGGCACCACTTCCTTCGTGACCACGTCCAAAATGGTAATATTGTGATAGACAAGGTAGAATCTGCTGAAAACATAGGTGACATATTTACTAAGCCCCTTAAAAGGGAGACCTTTAACTTGCTTAGGAATGGGTTGGGAATGATGGAACATACTCCGTAAATTCTACAGCAGATCACGCACTGTCGAAGGATGGTCGACCGTGATAGCAACCGCTTGATGTCTGACGATTTTCTTTGTCTTTTGTGCTTTCTATTTAATTTCCAAACAACTTTTCCACCAACCACATCTCTTCTTTAAACTCCAATCACTGGATTTCCAGATTTACTTTTGTCCTACCTTCAAGTACTTTTCAAAGAGTGGTCCATATTCTTTCAATTCTCTTTAAGGTAAGCATCCAAAATCTTACTTTCAATTTTACTAGATTGATTATATTTTAGTCTTTCCAAACTAATAGGAACACTTGTTTCTTGCATGATTCTCTTAAAATATATGAGTAAAATTGTTTTAAAAGGCTTTTCTTATCAAATGAGTCATAATAGTGATTTCTTTCATAAAAACTCATATATATTTTAAATCTTTGAACTCACTCATGCACACACACATATGTTTGAACAAATCATTATAATACTTGTGAATCTCATGACTAGTATCTACTCTTGAGTCTTGACAAACATAGAGCAAAATAATGAAACTTGTCTAAATTTTCAAAAGAAATATAATACAATTTACTTTCAAATTCATAGTTTTCAAAATGAGTCTAGACAAGGACTAATCTACACATGTTTAGCATATAGTTTTTGAAACTTATTAACTTGATTATTTTGCTAAAATTGTGGTTTTTCTAGGAAATGACCAACACAAGAAATCAACGTATTACGAAAAATAGGCAACACATGGAGACTAGAACACTTCATGAGGAGCGTGTTGTTCATCATACCGAATTTCCCGAACTAACTCAACTTTTCACCCATAACAATTGCTTCTCATTTCTTGAGCTTGATGAAACCAATTATCCAACGTTAATTAGGGAATTCTATGCTAATCTTGATGTTTCAAATCCCGACCAAGTTGCATTTCGACTTTTTGATACACCTTACACTTGGTCTTTTGAACAATTCGCAACTGTTATGGCCATTCCTTCTAATGGGCGTTCCTTCTATACTCCTTCAACTGATCTAAGATCACTTAACCCTACATTTCTATTGCAACCCATCTTAGATCTCATCACCACTCCGGGAGTACAACGAAACTTCAACCGACGGCTTCGCATCTGAGATGACGAAATCCGCCATGATCTTCAACTCATTCTAAATGTCATTCGGAACAATGTCTATTGTCGGGAACCTACCGCTACTCACATTTCCGGAACCGGAGTTGTTGTCATGTGGTCTCTTCTAAAATGTCCCGTTCATATTGATTATAAACGTTCCATATTAATTGATTTCGTTGCGAGGTTTTGACCTCTATATGAGACGTTTTTCAAAGACTGCATTCATTTTTAAAACAACCATAACCTTTATTTTATCAATAAAGGTTTCAAAAGCATTACGTAGATTATCAACTAATGATAATCTAAAATATACTGTTTACACATGACCATTACATAATGGTTTACAATAGAAATATATTACATCGACATGTGTTTTTTGAATGCAGTTTTTACATAATATCATACAAATATGGACTCCAAATCTTGTCCTTATTTTAGTATGCAACAGCGGAAGCTCTTAATATTCACCTGAGAATAAACATGTTTAAACGTCAACAAAAATGTTGGTGAGTTATAGGTTTAACCTATATATATCAAATCGTAACAATAGACCACAAGATTTCATATTTCAATATACATCCCATACATAGAGATAAAACTCATTCATATGGTGAACACCTGGTAACGAACCTTAACAAGATGCATATATAAGAATATCCCCATCATTCCGGGACACCCTTCGAATATGATATAAATTTCGAAGTAATAAAGCATCCGGTACTTTGGATGGGGTTTGTTAGGCCCAATAGATCTATCTTTAGGATTCGCGTCAATTAGGGTGTCTGTTCCCTAATTCTTAGATTACCAGACTTAATAAAAAGGGGCATATTCGATTTCGATAATTCAACCATAGAATTTAGTTTCACGTACTTGTGTCTATTTTGTAAATCATTTATAAAACCTGCATGTATTCTCATCCCAAAAATATTAGATTTTAAAAGTGGGACTATAACTCACTTTCACTGATTTTTACTTCGTCGGGAAGTAAGACTTGGCCACTGGTCAATTCACGAACCTATAACAAATATGTACATATATATCAAAGTATATTCAAAATATATTTACAATACTTTTAATACATTTTGATGTTTTAAGTTTATTAAGTCAGCTGTCCTCGTTAGTAACCTACAACTAGTTGTCCAACGTTAGATGTACAGAAAAAAATTGATATATATTATCTTGAATCAATTCACGACCCAGTGTATACACGTCTCAGGCTAGATCACAAATCAAAGTATATATATTTTTGGAATCAACCTCAACCCTGTATAGCAAACTCCCACATTACTGCATATAGAGTGTCTATGGTTGTTCCAAATAATATATACACATGGGTCGATATGATATGTCAAAACATTTGCATACGTGTCTATGGTATCCCAAGATTACATAATATATTAGAATACATGTATAATATAATATAAGTTAGCTAGGATATGATTAATATAGATTTGTTACCAATTTTCACGTTGCTACAACAAGAAAAATTATCCAATCTTGTTTTACCCATAACTTCTTCATTTTAAATCCGTTTTGAGTGAATCAAATTGCTATGGTTTTATATTGAACTCTATTTTATTAATCTAAACATAAAAAGTATAGGTTTATAATTGGAAATATAAGTTACAAGTTGTTTTTGTAAAGGTAGTCATTTCAGTCGAAAGAACGACGTCTAGATGACCATTTTAGAAAACATACTTCCACTTTGAGTTTAACCATGATTTTTGGATATAGTTTCATATTCATAAGAAAAATCATTTTCCCAGAAGAACAAATTTTAAATCAAATTTTATCATAGTTTTTAATTAACTAACCCAAAACAGCCCGCGGTGTTACTACGACGGCGTAAATCCGGTTTTACGGTGTTTTTCGTGTTTCCAGGTTTTAAATCATTAAGTTAGCATATCATATAGATATATAACATGTGTTTAGTTGATTTTAAAAGTCAAGTTAGAAGGATTAACTTTTTTTTGCGAACTAGTTTAGAATTAACTAAACTATGTTCTAGTAATTACAAGTTTAAACCTTCGAATAAGATAGCTTTATATGTATGAATCGAATAATGTTATGAACATCATTACTATCTTAAGTTTTCTAGATAAAGCTACTGGAAATGTGAAAAATAGATCTAGCTTCAAAGGATCCTTGGATGGCTTGAAAGTTCTTGAAGCAGAATCATGACACGAAAACAGTTCAAGTAAGATTTTCACTCGAAATAAGATTGTTATAGTTATAGAAATTGAATCAAAGTTTGAATATGAGTATTACCTTATATTAGAAAGATATCTTACTGTAAATAAGAAAGATTTCTTGAGGTTGGATGATCACTCTACAATATTGGAAGTAAGCTAGCAAACTTGGAAGTATTCTTGATTTTATGAAACTAGAACTTGTAGAATTTATGAAGAACACTTAGAACTTGAAGATAGAACTTGAGAGAGATCAATTAGATGAAGAAAATTGAAGAATGAAAGTGTTTGTAGGTGTTTTTGGTCATTGGTGTATGGATTAGATATAAAGGATATGTAATTTTGTTTTCATGTAAATAAGTCATGAATGATTACTCATATTTTTGTAATTTTATGAGATATTTCATGATAGTTGCGAAATGATGGTTCCCACATATGTTAGGTGACTCACATGGGCTGCTAAGAGCTGATCATTGGAGTGTATATACCAATAGTACATACATCTAAAAGCTGTGTATTGTACGAGTACGAATATGGGTGCATACGAGTAGAATTGTTGATGAAACTGAACGAGGATGTAATTGTAAGCATTTTTGTTAAGTAGAAGTATTTTGATAAGTGCCTTGAAGTCTTTCAAAAGTTTATGAATACATATTAAAACACTACATGTATATACATTTTAACTGAGTCGTTAAGTCATCGTTAGTCGTTACATGTAAGTGTTGTTTTGAAACCTTTAGGTTAACGATCTTGGTAAATGTTGTTAACCCAATGTTTATAATATCAAATGAGATTTTAAGTTATTATATTATCATGATATTATGATGTACGAATATCTCTTAATATGATATATATACATTAAATGTCGTTACAATGATAATCGTTACATATATGTCTCGTTTCAAAATCATTAAGTTAGTAGTCTTGTTTTTACATATGTAGTTCATTATTAATATACTTTATGATATGTTTACTTATCATAATATCATGTTAACTATATATATAACCATATATATGTCATCATATAGTTTTTACAAGTTTTAACGTTCGTGAATTACCGGTCAACTTGGGTGGTCAATTGTCTATATGAAACCTATTTCAATTAATCAAGTCTTAACAAGTTTGATTGCTTAATATGTTGGAAACACTTAATCATGTAAATAACAATTTCATTTAATATATATATAAACATGGAAAAGTTCGGGTCACTACAGTACCTACCAGTTAAATAAATTTCGTCCCGAAATTTTAAGCAGTTGGAGGTGTTGACGTATCTTCTGGAAATAAATGCGGGTATTTCTTCTTCATCTGATCTTCTCATTCCCAGGTGAACTCGGGTCCTCTACGAGCATTCCATCGAACCTTAACAATTGGTATCTTGTTTTGCTTAAGTCTTTTAACCTCACAATCCATTATTTTGACGGGTTCTTCGATGAATTGAAGTTTTTCATTGATTTAGTTTTCATCTAACGGAATAGTGAGATCTTCTTTAGCAAAACATTTCTTCAAATTCGAGACGTGGAAAGTGTTATGTACAGCCGCGAGTTGTTGAGGTAACTCAAGTCGGTAAGCTACTGGTCTGACACGATCAATAATCTTGAATGGTCCGATATACCTTGGATTTAATTTCCCTCGTTTACCAAATTGAACAACACCTTTCCAAGGTGCAACTTTAAGCATGACCATCTCTCCAATTTCAAATTCTATATCTTTTCTTTTAATGTCAGCGTAGCTCTTTTGTCGACTTTGGGCGGTTTTCAACCGTTGTTGAATTTGGATGATCTTCTCGGTAGTTTCTTGTATTATATCCGGACTCGTAATCTGTCTATCCCCCACTTCACTCCAACAAATCGGAGACCTGCACTTTCTACCATAAAGTGCTTCAAACGGCGCCATCTCAATGCTTGAATGGTAGCTGTTGTTGTAGAAAAATTCTGCTAACGGTAGATGTCGATCCCAACTGTTTCCGAAATCAATAACACATGCTCGTAGCATGTCTTCAAGCGTTTGTATCATCCTTTCGCTTTGCCCATCAGTTTGTGGATGATAGGCAGTACTCATGTCTAGACGAGTTCCTAATGCTTTCTGTAATGTCTGCCAGAATCTTGAAATAAATCTGCCATCCCTATCAGAGATAATAGAGATTGGTATTCCATGTCTGGAGACGACTTCCTTCAAATACAGTCGTGCTAACTTCTCCATCTTGTCATCTTCTCTTATTGGCAGGAAGTGTGCTAATTTGGTGAGACGATCAACTATTACCCAAATAGTATCAAAACCACTTGCAGTCCTTGGAAATTTAGTGATGAAATCCATGGTAATGTTTTCCCACTTAGAACACGTCAAACATTCTCCTACGTATTTAGCAACATCGGCTTTCATACCCGCCACCAAAAATGTTTCTTGAGATCCTTGTACATCTTCCCCGTTCCAGGATGTGTTGAGTATCTGGTTTAATGAGCTTCTCTAAGTACCATTTCTCTCATATCTCCAAATTTTGGTACCCAAATCCTTTCAGCCCTATACCGGGTTCCGTCTTCCCGAATATTAAGATGCTTCTCCGATCCTTTGGGTATTTCATCCTTTAAATTTCCCTCTTTTAAAACTCCTTGTTGCGCCTCCTTTATTTGAGTAGTAAAGTTATTGTGAATCATTATATTCATAGATTTTACTCGAATGGGTTCTCTGTCCTTCCTGCTCAAGGAGTCGGCTACCACATTTGCCTTTCCCAGGTGGTAACGAATCTCAAAGTCGTAATCATTCAACAATTCAATCCACCTACGCTGCCTCATATTCAGTTGTTTCTGATTAAATATGTGTTGAAGACTTTTGTGGTCGGTATATATAATACTTTTGACCCCATATAAGTAGTGCCTCCAAGTCTTTAATGCAAAAACAACCGCGCCTAATTCCAAATCATGCGTCGTATAATTTTGTTCGTGAATCTTCAATTGTCTAGACGCATAAGCAATCACTTTCGTTCGTTGCATTAATACACAACCGAGACCTTGCTTTGATGCGTCACAATAAATCACAAAATCATCATTCCCTTCAGCCAATGACAATATAGGTGCCGTAGTTAGCTTTTTCTTCAATAACTGAAACGCTTTCTCTTGTTCATCCTTCCATTCAAATTTCTTCCCTTTATGCATTAATGCAGTAAAGGGTTTTGCTATTCTAGAAAAGTCTTGGATGAACCTTCTGTAGTAACCAGCTAGTCCTAAAAACTGGCATATGTGTTTCGGAGTTTTCGGGGTTTCCCACTTTTCAACAGTTTCTATCTTTGCCGGATCCACCTTAATACCTTCTTTGTTCACTATGTGACCGAGGAATTGAACTTCTTCCAACCAAAATGCACAATTTGAAAACTTAGCGTACAATTCTTCCTTCCTCAATACTTCTAACACCTTTCTCAAATGTTCACCGTGTTCTTGGTCATTCTTTGAGTAAATAAGTATGTCATCAATGAAAACAATGACAAACTTGTCAAGGTATGTTCCACACACTCGGTTCATAAGGTCCATGAACACAGCTGGTGCATTAGTTAAACCAAATGGCATGACCATAAACTCGTAATGACCGTAACATGTTCTGAATGCAGTCTTTGGAATATCATCTTCTTTCACCCGCATTTGATGATACCCGGAACGTAAGTCAATCTTTGAATAAACAGACGAGCCTTGTAGTTGAACAAATAAGTCGTCAATTCTCGGTAGTGGGTAGCGGTTCTTGATGGTAAGTTTGTTCAACTCTCGGTAGTCGATACACAACCTGAATGTACCATCTTTCTAATTGACAAACAAAACAGGAGCTCCCCACGGTGATGTGCTTGGTCGAATGAAACCACGCTCTAAAAGTTCTTGTAATTGGCTTTGCAGTTCTTTCATCTCGCTGGGTGCGAGTCTGTAAGGAGCACCAGCTATTGGTGCAGCTCCTGGTACAAGATCTATTTGAAATTCAACGAATCGATGTGGGGGTAATCCCGGTAATTCTTTCGGAAATACATCGGAAAATTCTTTTGCGACGGGAACATCATTGATGCTCTTTTCTTCAGTTTGTACTTTCTCGACGTGTGCTAGAACAGCATAACAACCTTTTCTTATTAGTTTTTGTGCCTTCAAATTACTAATAAGATGTAGCTTCGTGTTGCCCTTTTCTCTGTACACCATTAAGGATTTTCCTTTTTCTCGTATAATGCGAATTGCATTTTTATAACAAACGATCTCTGTTTTCACTTCTTTCAACCAGTCCATACCGATTATCACATCAAAACTCCCTAACTCTACTCGTATTGTAGTGACCCGAACTTTTCCATGTTTATATATATTAATTGAGATTGATATTTACATGATTAAATGTTTCCAACATGTTAAGCAATCAAACTTGTTAAGACTTGATTAATTGAAATATGTTTCATATAGACAATTGACCACCCAAGTTGACCGGTGATTCACGAACGTTAAAACTTGTAAAAACTATATGATGACATATATATGGTTATATATATAGTTAACATGTTTTTATTATAAGTATGTATCTCATTAGGTATTTTAACAATGAGTTATATACATAAAAATGAGACTATTAATTTAAGAAACTCGAAAACGATATATATAACGATTATCGTTATAACAACGTCTTACTAGGTACATATGAATCATATTAAGATATTGATACACTTGGTTAATTATGTTAAATGATAAGTAAATATATTATTAAGTGTATTAACAATGAAATACATATGTAAAAATAAGACTACTAACTTAATGATTTCGAAACGAGACATATATGTAACGATTATCGTTGTAACGACATTTAACTGTATATACATCATACTGAGATATATTATATATCATAATATCATGATAATATAACAATTTAATATCTCATTTGTTATAATAAATAATGGGTTAACAACATTCAACAAGATCGTTAACCTAAAGGTTTCAAAACAACATTTACATGTAACGACTAACGATGACTTAACGACTCAGTTAAAATGTATATACATGTAGTGTTTTAATATGTATTCATACACTTTTGAAAGACTTCAATACACTTATCAAAATACTTCTACTTAACAAAAATGCTTACAATTACATCCTCGTTCAGTTTCATCAACAATTCTACTCGTATGCACCCGTATTCGTACTCGTACAATACACAGCTTTTAGATGTATGTACTATTGGTATATACACTCCAATGATCAGCTCTTAGCAGCCCATGTGAGTCACCTAACACATGTGGGAACCATCATTTGGCAACTAGCATGAAATATCTCATAAAATTACAAAAATATGAGTAATCATTCATGACTTATTTACATGAAAACAAAATTACATATCCTTTATATCTAATCCATACACCAACGACCAAAAACACCTACAAACACTTTCATTCTTCAATTTTCTTCATCTAATTGATCTCTCTCAAGTTCTATCTTCAAGTTCTAAGTGTTCTTCATATATTTTACAAGTTCTAGTTACATAAAATCAAGAATACTTTCAAGTTTGCTAGCTCACTTCCAATCTTGTAAGGTGATCATCCAACCTCAAGAAATCTTTGTTTCTTACAGTAGGTTATCATTCTAATACAAGGTAATAATCATATTCAAACTTTGGTTCAATTTCTATAACTATAACAATCTTATTTCAAGTGATGATCTTACTTGAACTTGTTTTCGTGTCATGATTCTGCTTCAAGAACTTCGAGCCATCCAAGGATCCATTGAAGCTAGATCCATTTTTCTCTTTTCCAGTAGGTTTATCCAAGGAAATTAAGGTAGTAATGATATTCATAACATCATTCGATTCATACATATAAAGCTGTCTTATTCGAAGGTTTAAACTTGTAATCACTAGAACATAGTTTAGTTAATTCTAAACTTGTTCGCAAACAAAAGTTAATCCTTCTAACTTGACTTTTAAAATCAACTAAACACATGTTCTATATCTATATGATATGCTAACTTAATGATTTAAAACCTGGAAACACGAAAAACACCGTAAAACTGGATTTACCCGTCGTAGTAACACCGCGGGCTGTTTTGGGTTAGTTAACTAAAAACTATGATAAACTTTGATTTAAAAGTTGTTATTCTGAGAAAATGATTTTTATTATGAACATGAAACTATATCCAAAAATTATGGTTAAACTCAAAGTGGAAGTATGTTTTCTAAAATGGTCATCTAGACGTCGTTCTTTCGACTGAAATGACTACCTTTACAAAAACGACTTGTAACTTATTTTTCTGACAATAAACCTATACTTTTTCTGTTTAGATTCATAAAATAGAGTTCAATATGAAACCATAGCAATTTGATTCACTCAAAACGGATTTAAAATGAAGAAGTTATGGGTAAAACAAGATTGGATAATTTTTCTCATTTTAGCTACGTGAAAATTGGTAACAAATCTATTCCAACCATAACTTAATCAACTTGTATTGTATATTATGTAATCTTGAGATACCATAGACACGTATACAACGTTTCGACCTATCATGTCGACACATCTATATATATTTCGGAACAACCATAAACACTCTATATGTGAATGTTGGAGTTAGCTATACAGGGTTGAGGTTGATTCCAAAATATATATAGTTTGAGTTGTGATCAATACTGAGATACGTATACACTGGGTCGTGGATTGATTCAAGATAATATTTATCGATTTATTTCTGTACATCTAACTGTGGACAACTAGTTGTAGGTTACTAACGAGGACAGCTGACTTAATAAACTTAAAACATCAAAATATATTAAAAGTGTTGTAAATATATTTTAAACATACTTTGATATATATGTATATATTGTTATAGGTTCGTGAATCAACCAGTGGCCAAGTCTTACTTCCCGACGAAGTAAAAATCTGTGAAAGTGAGTTATAGTCCCACTTTTAAAATCTAATATTTTTGGGATGAGAATACATGCAGGTTTTATAAATGATTTACAAAATAGACACAAGTACGTGAAACTACATTCTATGGTTGAATTATCGAAATCGAATATGCCCCTTTTTATTAAGTCTGGTAATCTAAGAATTAGGGAACAGACACCCTAATTGACGCGAATCCTAAAGATAGATCTATTGGGCCTAACAAACCCCATCCAAAGTACCGGATGCTTTAGTACTTCGAAATTTATATCATATCCGAAGGGTGTCCCGGAATGATGGGGATATTCTTATATATGCATCTTGTTATTGTCGGTTACCAGGTGTTCACCATATGAATGATTTTTATCTCTATGTATGGGATGTGTATTGAAATATGAAATCTTGTGGTCTATTGTTACGATTTGATATATATAGGTTAAACCTATAACTCACCAACATTTTTGTTGACGTTTAAAGCATGTTTATTCTCAGGTAAATACTAAGAGCTTCCGCTGTTGCATACTAAAATAAGGACAAGATTTGGAGTCCATGTTTGTATGATATTGTGTAAAAACTGCATTCAAGAAACTGATTTCGATGTAACATATTTGTATTGTAAACCATTATGTAATGGTCGTGTGTAAACAGGATATTTTAGATTATCATTATTTGATAATCTACGTAAAGCTTTTTAAACCTTTATTTATGAAATAAAGGTTATGGTTTGTTTTAAAAATGAATGCAGTCTTTGAAAAACATCTCATATAGAGGTCAAAACCTCGCAACGAAATCAATTAATATGGAACGTTTTTAATCAATAAGAACGGGACATTTCAGTTGGTATCAGAGCGTTGGTCTTAGAGAACCAGAATTTTGCATTAGTGTGTCTTATCGAGTTTGTTAGGATGCATTAGTGAGTTTGGACTTCGACCGTGTTTACTTGAAAAATGATTGCTTAACAAATTTTGTTGGAAACTATATATTTTTAACATGTGAATATTATGTGATATATTAATCTCTTAAAGCGTTTGATATTATGTGATAGATGTCTACCTCTAGAACAAGTCCCATTGACTCACCTAATAATAATGAAGAGTCAAATGTAAATTGGAATGATTCGTGGACTGATTCACAAGTTTCCGAAGAGGAACCGGAAGAAGAGTCGGAACCGGAAGAAGAATCGGAACCGGAAGAAGAATCGGAACCGGATGAAGAAGTAGAACCAGTGGGGGAAATAATAAAACGGTTAAGTAAAAGAAAATCCTCAACCAACCGACCAAGGTTAATTATGGTCAATGGTGTTTCCGCCAAGGAAGCAAAATATTGGGAGGATTACCAATTCTCCGATGAATCGGATTCCGACGAGAATTCCGATGATGTTATAGAAATTACCCCAACTGAATTTAAAAAGGCAAAAGAAAATAATAAGGGAAAGGGCATAAAAATAGAGAAATCTAATTCCAACCCCGATGAACTTTATATGTATCGTCAACCCCCGAAGTCCTTAAGTTGTAACAATGACCCGGGAACCTCTAAACCACCAGGTTTTTCTAAACCAATGTGGATAACGACGGCTCGTATTAGAGGAACATCATATATCCCTAGAAACTTGGCAAAACGAACCAAAATCGAAGAAGAAGAAACAAGCGAGTCGGAATAAGATAGTTGTATTCGTGTGGTGTAATATAAGTAATATAGTGTGCTTATGCTTTATGATATATGTAAAAATTGCTTGTATTAATAAGTATTTTTTTTATGAATCTAACTCTTGTCTATTTTACAGTATAAAAACACAAAATGGATAGACAACCCAATATTTTAAGAGACCTACCCGGAGACATGATTGATGAAATCTTGTCTAGAGTCGGTCAGAATTCCTCGGCACAACTATTTAAGGCGAGATCAGTTTGTAAGACATTCGAAGAACGTTCCAAGAATGTCTTGGTTTATAAGAGACTTTCGTTTGAAAGATGGGGGATATCACATTGGGAAACCCATAAGTTACGATGTGTTTACTTTGACGCATATATTGCGGGGAACCCAAATGCTATTTTACGCAACGGGTTAAGAAATTATTTTGACTCAATATATCCGAATATTGGACTTCGTGATTTAGAAAAAGCGGCTAACATGCAACATAAAGAAGCATGTTATGCTTACGGATTAGTAATGTTCGCTTCTCACCAAAGTGAGAACAAGAACATCGGGCTACAACTATTAAACAAAACGTTTCCACAAGTGACGGAGTCGGTAATTGGGGTAAGAAATGAGGTTTTTAGATTGTTACGGGACTGTTGGACATTACGTAACCCTCGTCACTTTGACGACGTTACAACACGCTATCTTATCAACGGCCATAACGGTTATGTTCCACAAGACCAAGGATGGGAAGTAGTCCTAGTAAAACCAGAATGCATGACTTGTTTCTGGACGTATGAATTACGTGTCTTTATTGCCTTTGCTGAACGACTTGTGTACTAGCTAGAATTATCTTCACAACTATCTTGTATCAAAGTTATTGTGTGCTATATTTCATGCTTTATGTAAAATAAGCGGTATTGTAAGTTTGTAAAATATTGTGTAAAAGTTTGAACGCGAAATATTATTATAATCAGTTTTTCATATAGAATTGTAGTAGTTGAATTGTATATTAGCTACTAAGTATGAACTTAACGGGTAGGTACTACCCGAATTTAAACTTATAAAACGCTAATATGAAGAAAAAGCTTTTATAAATGAGTTCATATTATGCTACGAAATACTATTAACTACTCTTAATATTCTGTATGATTAACTTGTTCCATTTGACTATTTTGAAGGAAATGGCACCGACTACTCGACACACCGTGAATATGAATGAAGAGGAATTCCGTACTTTTCTAGCTTCATACCAACAATAACCTTGGATCTAGCAGTACAGGAAATCGTGTAGGATGCACCTACAAAGAATTCACTGCCTGCAAACCTTTGGAATTTGATGGAACCGAAGGACCGATCGGATTGAAACGGTGGACCGAGAAGGTCGAATCGGTGTTTGCCATAAGTAAGTGTACTGAAGAGGACAAAGTGAAGTACGCTATGCATACCTTCACAGGTTCTGCGTTAACATGGTGGAATACCTATCTAGAGCAAGTGGGACAAGACGATGCGTACGCACTACCGTGGTCAGCATTCAAGCACTTGATGAACGAGAAGTACCGTCCCAGAACCGAGGTCAATAAGCTCAAGACAGAACTTAGAGGGTTACGAACCCAAGGATTTGATATTACCACGTACGAAAGACGATTCACAGAATTGTGCCTATTGTGTCCGGGAGCATTCGAAGATGAGGAAGAGAAGATCGACGCTTTTGTGAAAGGATTACCGGAAAGAATCCAAGAAGATATAAGTTCACACGAGCCCGCCTCCATACAACAGGCATGTAGAATGGCTCACAAACAAGTGAACCAGATTGAAGAAAGAATTAAAGAACAGACTGCTGAAGAGGCCAATGTGAAGCAAGTCAAAAGAAAGTGGGAGGAAAACGGTGATAAGAATCACCAATACAACAACAGCAATTACAACAATAATCGCAACAATTATCCCAACAATCGCAACATCAATCGCAACTACAACAAACGGCCCAACAACAACAATAACAACAACAACAACAGCAACTACAACAATCATCCCAACAACAATAATAACCGCAACAACAACAACAATCAGAAACAGCTATGCCAAAGGTGTGAAAAGAATCACTCGGGGTTCTGCACCAAATTTTGCAACAAGTGTAAAAGAAATGGTCATAGCGCGGCGAAGTGTGAGGTCTACGGACCAGGGGTTAATAGAACGAAAGGAACAAATGGTGTCGGAGCAAGTTATGCCAATGTAGTTTGTTATAAATGTGGAAAACCGGGCCACATTATTAGAAATTGCCCGAACCAGGAGAACACGAATGGACAAGGCCGCGGAAGAGTTTTCAATATTAATGCGGCAGAGGCACAGGAAGACCCAGAGCTTGTTACGGGTACGTTTCTTATTGACAATAAATCTGCTTACGTTTTATTTGATTCGGGTGCGGATAGAAGCTATATGAGTAGAGATTTTTGTGATAAATTAAGTTGTCCATTGACGCCTTTGGATAGTAAATTTTTACTCGAATTAGCAAATGGTAAATTAATTTCAGCAGATAATATATGTCGGAATCGAGAAATTAAACTGGTTAGTGAAACATTTAAGATTGATTTGATACCAGTAGAGTTAGGGAGTTTTGATGTGATAATCGGTATGGAATGGTTGAAAGAAGTGAAAGCAGAGATCGTTTGTTACAAAAATGCAATTCGCATTATACGAGAAAAAGGAAAACCCTTAATGGTGTACGGAGAAAAGGGCAACACGAAGCTACATCTTATTAGTAATTTGAAGGCACAAAAACTAATAAGAAAAGGTTGCTATGCTATTCTAGCACACGTCGAGAAAGTACAAACTGAAGAAAAGAGCATCAATGATGTTCCCATTGCAAAAGAATTTCCCGATGTATTTCCGAAAGAATTACCAGGATTACCCCCACATCGATCCGTTGAATTTCAAATAGATCTTGTACCAGGAGCTGCACCAATAGCTCGTGCTCCTTACAGACTCGCACCCAGCGAGATTAAAGAACTGCAAAGCCAATTACAAGAACTTTTAGAGCGTGGTTTCATTCGACCAAGCACATCACCGTGGGGAGCTCCTGTTTTGTTTGTCAAGAAGAAAGATGGTACATTCAGGTTGTGTATCGACTACCGAGAGTTGAACAAACTTACCATCAAGAACCGCTACCCACTACCGAGAATCGACGACTTATTTGATCAACTACAAGGCTCGTCTGTTTATTCAAAGATTGACTTATGTTCCGGGTATCATCAAATGCGGGTGAAAGAAGATGATATTCCAAAGACTGCTTTCAGAACACGTTACGGTCATTACGAGTTTATGGTCATGCCGTTTGGTTTAACTAATGCACCAGCTGTGTTCATGGACCTTATGAACCGAGTGTGTGGACCATACCTTGACAAGTTTGTCATTGTTTTCATTGATGACATACTTATTTACTCAAAGAATGACCAAGAACACGGTGAACATTTGAGAAAGGTGTTAGAAGTATTGAGGAAGGAAGAATTGTACGCTAAGTTTTCAAAGTGTGCATTTTGGTTGGAAGAAGTTCAATTCCTCGGTCACATAGTGAACAAAGAAGGTATTAAGGTGGATCCGGCAAAGATAGAAACTGTTGAAAAGTGGGAAACCCCGAAAACTCCGAAACACATACGCCAGTTTTTAGGACTAGCTGGTTACTACAGAAGGTTCATCCAAGACTTTTCCAGAATAGCAAAACCCTTGACTGCATTAACGCATAAAGGGAAGAAATTTGAATGGAAGGATGAACAAGAGAAAGCGTTTCAGTTATTGAAGAAAAAGCTAACTACGGCACCTATATTGTCATTGCCTGAAGGGAATGATGATTTTGTGATTTATTGTGACGCATCAAAGCAAGGTCTCGGTTGTGTATTAATGCAACGAATGAAGGTGATTGCTTATGCCTCTAGACAATTGAAGATTCACGAGCAAAATTATACGACGCATGATTTAGAATTAGGCGCGGTTGTTTTTGCATTAAAGACTTGGAGGCACTACTTATATGGGGTCAAAAGTATTATATATACCGACCATAAAAGTCTTCAACACATATTTAATCAGAAACAACTGAATATGAGGCAGCGTAGGTGGATTGAATTGTTGAATGATTACGACTTTGAGATTCGTTACCACCCGGGAAAGCCAAATGTGGTAGCCGATGCCTTGAGCAGGAAGGACAGAGAACCCATTCGAGTAAAATCTATGAATATAATGATTCATAATAACCTTACTACTCAAATAAAGGAGGCGCAACAAGGAGTTTTAAAAGAGGGAAATTTAAAGGATGAAATACCCAAAGGATCGGAGAAGCATCTTAATATTCGGGAAGACGGAACCCAGTATAGGGCTGAAAGGATTTGGGTACCAAAATTTGGAGATATGAGAGAAATGGTACTTAGAGAAGCTCATAAAACCAGATACTCAATACATCCTGGAACGGGGAAGATGTACAAGGATCTCAAGAAACATTTTTGGTGGCCGGGTATGAAAGCCGATGTTGCTAAATACGTGGGAGAATGTTTGACGTGTTCAAAGGTCAAAGCTGAGCATCAGAAACCATCAGGTCTACTTCAACAACCCGAAATCCCGGAATGGAAATGGGAAAACATTACCATGGATTTCATCACTAAATTGCCAAGGACTGCAAGTGGTTTTGATACTATTTGGGTAATAGTTGATCGTCTCACCAAATCAGCACACTTCCTGCCAATAAGAGAAGATGACAAGATGGAGAAGTTAGCACGACTGTATTTGAAGGAAGTCGTCTCCAGACATGGAATACCAATCTCTATTATCTCTGATAGGAATGGCAGATTTATTTCAAGATTCTGGCAGACATTACAGCAAGCATTAGGAACTCGACTAGACATGAGTACTACCTATCATCCACAAACTGATGGGCAGAGTGAAAGGACGATACAAACGCTTGAAGACATGCTACGAGCATGTGTTATTGATTTCGGAAACAGTTGGGATCGACATCTACCATTAGCAGAATTTTCCTACAACAACAGCTACCATTCAAGCATTGAGATGGCGCCGTTTGAAGCACTTTATGGTAGAAAGTGCAGGTCTCCGATTTGTTGGAGTGAAGTGGGGGATAGACAGATTACGGGTCCGGAGATTATACAAGAAACTACCGAGAAGATCATCCAAATTCAACAACGGTTGAAAACCGCCCAAAGTCGACAAAAGAGCTACGCTGACATTAAAAGAAAAGATATAGAATTTGAAATTGGAGAGATGGTCATGCTTAAAGTTGCACCTTGGAAAGGCGTTGTTCGATTTGGTAAACGAGGGAAATTAAATCCAAGGTATATTGGACCATTCAAGATTATTGATCGTGTCGGACCAGTAGCTTACCGACTTGAGTTGCCTCAACAACTCGCAGCTGTACATAACACTTTCCACGTCTCGAATTTGAAGAAATGTTTTGCTAAAGAAGATCTCACTATTCCGTTAGATGAAATCCAAATCAACGAAAAACTTCAATTCATCGAAGAACCCGTCGAAATAATGGATCGTGAGGTTAAAAGACTTAAGCAAAATAAGATACCAATTGTTAAGGTTCGATGGAATGCTCGTAGAGGACCCGAGTTCACATGGGAGCGTGAAGATCAGATGAAGAAGAAATACCCGCATCTATTTCCAGAAGATTCGTCAACACCTTCAACAGCTTAAAATTTCGGGACGAAATTTATTTAACGGGTAGGTACTGTAGTGACCCGAACTTTTCCATGTTTATATATATTAATTGAGATTGATATTTACATGATTAAATGTTTTCAACATGTTAAGCAATCAAACTTGTTAAGACTTGATTAATTGAAATATGTTTCATATAGACAATTGACCACCCAAGTTGACCGGTGATTCACGAACGTTAAAACTTGTAAAAACTATATGATGACATATATATGGTTATATATAGAGTTAACATGTTTTTATTATAAGTATGTATCTCATTAGGTATTTTAACAATGAGTTATATACATAAAAATGAGACTATTAATTTAAGAAACTCGAAAACGATATATATAACGATTATCGTTATAACAACGTATTACTAGGTACATATGAATCATATTAAGATATTGATACACTTGGTTAATTATGTTAAATGATAAGTAAATATATTATTAAGTGTATTAACAATGAAATACATATGTAAAAATAAGACTACTAACTTAATGATTTCGAAACGAGACATATATGTAACGATTATCGTTGTAACGACATTTAACTGTATATACATCATACTGAGATATATTATATATCATAATATCATGATAATATAACAATTTAATATCTCATTTGTTATAATAAATAATGGGTTAACAACATTCAACAAGATCGTTAACCTAAAGGTTTCAAAACAACATTTACATGTAACGACTAACGATGACTTAACGACTCAGTTAAAATGTATATACATGTAGTGTTTTAATATGTATTCATACACTTTTGAAAGACTTCAAGACACTTATCAAAATACTTCTACTTAACAAAAATGCTTACAATTACATCCTCGTTCAGTTTCATCAACAATTCTACTCGTATGCACCCGTATTCGTACTCGTACAATACACAGCTTTTAGATGTATGTACTATTGGTATATACACTCCAATGATCAGCTCTTAGTAGCCCATGTGAGTCACCTAACACATGTGGGAACCATCATTTGGCAACTAGCATGAAATATCTCATAAAATTACAAAAATATGAGTAATCATTCATGACTTATTTACATGAAAACAAAATTACATATCCTTTATATCTAATCCATACACCAACGACCAAAAACACCTAAAAACACTTTCATTCTTCAATTTTCTTCATCTAATTGATCTCTCTCAAGTTCTATCTTCAAGTTCTAAGTGTTCTTCATATATTTTACAAGTTCTAGTTACATAAAATCAAGAATACTTTCAAGTTTGCTAGCTCACTTCCAATCTTGTAAGGTGATCATCCAACCTCAAGAAATCTTTGTTTCTTACAGTAGGTTATCATTCTAATACAAGGTAATAATCATATTCAAACTTTGGTTCAATTTCTATAACTATAACAATCTTATTTCAAGTGATGATCTTACTTGAACTTGTTTTCGTGTCATGATTCTGCTTCAAGAACTTCGAGCCATCCAAGGATCCATTGAAGCTAGATCCATTTTTCTCTTTTCCAGTAGGTTTATCCAAGGAAATTAAGGTAGTAATGATGTTCATAACATCATTCGATTCATACATATAAAGCTGTCTTATTCGAAGGTTTAAACTTGTAATCACTAGAACATAGTTTAGTTAATTCTAAACTTTTTCGCAAACAAAAGTTAATCCTTCTAACTTGACTTTTAAAATCAACTAAACACATGTTCTATATCTATATGATATGCTAACTTAATGATTTAAAACCTGGAAACACGAAAAACACCGTAAAACTGGATTTACCCGTCGTAGTAACACCGCGGGCTGTTTTGGGTTAGTTAACTAAAAACTATGATAAACTTTGATTTAAAAGTTGTTATTCTGAGAAAATGATTTTTATTATGAACATGAAACTATATCCAAAAATTATGGTTAAACTCAAAGTGGAAGTATGTTTTCTAAAATGGTCATCTAGACGTCGTTCTTTCGACTGAAATGACTACCTTTACAAAAATGACTTGTAACTTATTTTTCTGACTATAAACCTATACTTTTTCTGTTTAGATTCATAAAATAGAGTTCAATATGAAACCATAGCAATTTGATTCACTCAAAACGGATTTAAAATGAAGAAGTTATGGGTAAAACAAGATTGGATAATTTTTCTCATTTTAGCTACGTGAAAATTGGTAACAAATCTATTCCAACCATAACTTAATCAACTTGTATTGTATATTATGTAATCTTGAGATACCATAGACACGTATACAATGTTTCGACCTATCATGTCGACACATCTATATATATTTCGGAACAACCATAGACACTCTATATGTGAATGTTGGAGTTAGCTATACAGGGTTGAGGTTGATTCCAAAATATATATAGTTTGAGTTGTGATCAATACTGAGATACGTATACACTGGGTCGTGGATTGATTCAAGATAATATTTATCGATTTATTTCTGTACATCTAACTGTGGACAACTAGTTGTAGGTTACTAACGAGGACAGCTGACTAAATAAACTTAAAACATCAAAATATATTAAAAGTGTTGTAAATATATTTTAAACATACTTTGATATATATGTATATATTGTTATAGGTTCGTGAATAAACCAGTGGCCAAGTCTTACTTCCCGACGAAGTAAAAATCTGTGAAAGTGAGTTATAGTCCCACTTTTAAAATCTAATATTTTTGGGATGAGAATACATGCAGGTTTTATAAATGATTTACAAAATAGACACAAGTACGTAAAACTACATTCTATGGTTGAATTATCGAAATCAAATATGCCCCTTTTTATTAAGTCTGGTAATCTAAGAATTAGGGAACAGACACCCTAATTGACGCGAATCCTAAAGATAGATCTATTGGGCCTAACAAACCCCATCCAAAGTACCGGATGCTTTAGTACTTCGAAATTTATATCATATCCGAAGGGTGTCCCGGAATGATGGGGATATTCTTATATATGCATCTTGTTATTGTCGGTTACCAGGTGTTCACCATATGAATGATTTTTATCCCTATGTATGGGATGTGTATTGAAATATGAAATCTTGTGGTCTATTGTTACGATTTGATATATATAGGTTAAACCTATAACTCACCAACATTTTTGTTGACGTTTAAAGCATGTTTATTCTCAGGTGAATACTAAGAGCTTCCGCTGTTGCATACTAAAATAAGGACAAGATTTGGAGTCCATGTTTGTATGATATTGTGTAAAAACTGCATTCAAGAAACTGATTTCGATGTAACATATTTGTATTGTAAACCATTATGTAATGGTCGTGTGTAAACAGGATATTTTAGATTATCATTATTTGATAATCTATGTAAAGCTTTTTAAACCTTTATTTATGAAATAAAGTTTATGGTTTGTTTTAAAAATGAATGCAGTCTTTGAAAAACGTCTCATATAGAGGTCAAAACCTCGCAACGAAATCAATTAATATGGAACGTTTTTAATCAATAAGAACGGGACATTTCACGTATCATGTCAATCTTAAATGTTTCGCTAACCAGTTTAATTTCTCGTTTCCGACATATATTATCTGCTGAAATTAATTTACCATTTGCTAATTCGAGTAAAAATTTACTATCCAAAGGCGTCAATGGACAACTTAATTTAGCACAAAAATCTCTACTCATATAGCTTCTATCCGCACCCGAATCAAATAAAACGTAAGCAGATTTATTGTCAATAAGAAACGTACCCGTAACAAGCTCCGGGTCTTCCTGTGCCTCTGCCGCATTGTAATGACCCGCACTTTTTCGATCGTTCTATACTTATAAGATTAATATTTACATAAATTAAACCTTACCAACATGATAAGCAATCCAAATTGTTGAGATTTATTTTTTTGAAAAGAGTTTTACACAACGTTTGACCGTCTAGTTTGACCGATGATATCACGAACTATATAACATATGATAATTATACGTTTGTGTATATATATGTATATATACATATTTAACATGATCTAAGAATGTTTTAATACCTCATTTTGTATTAATAACAATAAGTTATAAGTATATTTTGAAACTACTAACTTAAGTTTTCAAAACGATAACCATACGTAACGTCATTTGACATAAATACTTATGACCTATAATGTTTATACATATATCGTATATATAATGTATTTAATCACTTTTTAAGGACTTAAATACATAAAACCATATAAGTATATTCACAAAAGATAGCTATATTTGAATCGTCATTCCGTTTTCACAAGATTTCTATACGTATATCTGGAGTATATGTACCCGTATCATACCTAGCTTCTATACGTATTTACTATTGGTATATACACATCAAATCACCACCAACCAGCCCTTGTTCATGCCCTAGGTATAAGTTAATTGGAATTTGGAAGCTTATTGACTAATTACATAAGATAACAAACTAAAATCTTGTCATGAACACCTTAGTTCCACGTTTTTTATAAGCTTCATGGGCACTTCATTTTGATTCAAATTTCTACATCATTTCTTAGTTAAACACACACTCTTCCATAACCCTTAAACACCTTCAACAATTCAGCAAGTTACCATGAAGATCTAGCTCAAAAACAACCCTTAATCATCATAAGAAAAACCTTCCAAGAACACTTCAATAATCCTTTCAAGAATACAAGTTTATTTCCAACCTTTTGATCCAACTCCATTACTCTTTTGGTTCTAGGTTTTTACTCCTCTTTTACAGCAATCTTGTCCAAGTAACTTGATGTAGTAACTTTGTTCATAACCTTATTCGATTCATATATATATAGCTATCTTATTTTATGGTATAAAATTTTAACAACAAGAACATAGTTTGAATGTTTTCAAACTTGTTTGCAAACTAAATAGATCCTTCTAACTTAACTTTTAAAATACTTCAAGACCTGTAATATATCTTAAATATATTCTAATTTAACAACGTATAACTTGGTTTTTCAAAGAACACCTTAAAAACTGTTTTTACGACGTCGGAGTGCAACCGGGGGCTGTTTTGGGTTGGATAATTAAAAACTATCTTGAACCTTGAATTGGAGGTTTATTTTCTGGAAAAATGATATTTACTATGAATATGATAACACATAAAAATTTCATGATTTAACTCAAAGTATAAGTATTTTTAGAAAAATAATCATTTAAGGTTGTTTACATGATGGAAAATGATTAACTTCATAAGTTTCACCAAAGTTTGACCTATGACCTGTGATTTCGAATACAAACTAAGGTATTTACAGTTCATATTCTTAAAGAAGGACTCGATCCAAGGAAGTGGCAAGTTGAACCAACGAAAACGGAGTTGTAACGAAGAAACTATGACCAAAACAAAATCGGATATCCAAGACTAGTTTAGCCAAGAAAATAATTGGAGAAAAATTAAATAAATCACATCTTTTTAAAATAACATGATATTTTATATATATGTACTCATAATTTAATTTTATATATTTCAGGATCACCCGTAAACAATACGAGAAGATTAATCATAAGATCCCATGATTGTACGCAACACGTCATTTGACAACACCGGTACTTTATGTACGCAACACGTCATTTGACAACACCGGTACCGTGGGTCAAGATTAATCCCGACCAATACGAATACAATGGGGTTTTATTTCGATGGGGGTTTTATTTATTTATTAAACACCTAAATATGAACCATTAAAATTGAATTGCTAACCACGGACTAAGAAGACATTAAAAGTATTATAAGTATATATATATGTGACGATTGTTTAAAATGAAAATATATTGATATATTATATATGGATAGGTTCGTGATATCAATCGGAGACCAAGTCAAAATATATATATCTTCAAGGCAAAAGTGAGTATATAGTCCCACTTTTAAACTCTAAATATTTCGGGATGAGAATACATGTATTTTATGTTTTACGATATGGACACAAGTAACTGAAAAATATATTCTACGTTGAGTTGTACCACTGGCATACTTCCCGGTAGCTTGGTAACTATTATTTACAGCGGTATTGTAAACGCGAATCTTGTTGATAGATCTATCGGGCCTGACAGCCCCAACCGGACTGGACGACCAGTATTCAACGGTTGCACAGTACTTCATTTCGTGACTACACTTGGTACGGTGTAGTAAGATTTCATAATAAAGGGAATATGCGACGTGATTAAATGTTAAGTATGGTTATCAAGTGCTCAACCACTTAGAATATTTTTATTAAAATGTTTATATATGAAATCTTGTGGTCTATATATTTATATCGCTGCCGGCATTAAACCTATATCTCACCAACTTTTTGTTGACGTTTTAAACATGTCTATTCTCAGGTGATAACTAAAAGCTTCCGCTGCAACATGTTGAATTTAAACAAGATCTTGAGTATGCATATTTGTGTCAAAAATAAAACTGCATATCGGAGGATTTGTAATGTAAAATATGCTAGAAATCGTATTGTTATCATCACATGTAAAGTTTGTAAGTCTAGGATTATCGCTAAACGATAATCATATTTTTATTGTCTAAAGCTTGTATTAAAATAAGAGTTATGGTTTGTAATGTAAAATAAATGCAGTTGTTCTTTTAAAAATGTCGCATATAGAGGTCAATACCTCGCAATGAAATCATACGTTATCTAACTCGTTCTTATGGTTAAGGACGGGTTATGACATGTGGTATCAGAGCGGTGGTCTTAGCGAACCAGGTTTGCATTAGTGTGTCTAACTGATAAGTCGTTAGGATACATTAGTAAGTCTGGACTTTGACCGGGTCTGATTTAAAAACCATTGCTTATCATTGTTGGTTAAAATTTATATGTAAATATTATGTAGTACTAATGGGTTAGTTGTTATGTGATAGATGTCGGGCTCAAAACTTGTTATCACATTCAGCGACTCCGAATCAGAATCTTCAGATGGTGTTCCAGTCATTAACCTATCCGATGACGAAAATGATATCTTTGGGGAAGACTCACAAATTCCGGATGAACCAACTATAAAGAACTCGGAAAGTGAACCCGAGGAAGAAAGTGAACCCGAGGAGGAAAGTGAACCCGAGGAAGAAATACAGGAAATTACAAAAGACAAGTTCGAACTAGGAAAGAAACGAAAGGCTAATGAATTAGAAAATTCAAATCCCGAGTTTAGTGAGGATGATGTGGCACCAACTCCACTAGACACTACCACCCCTATTCCCGCTATCCCTATTCGTTCTATCCCGGCATCTAGTTCTTCAGCCCCACCGCCAAAATATAGGCAGACAGCTAGGATAAGCGTTAGGCCATTCCTTGAACCTAAACGTCCTAGAAAATAGACCAAACGATGCACTGCCGTATTAAACCATGGGATCATATAATGTTTTGTATAATATTACTAGTGTGGTTTGCTTAATATTCGATGTAAGATAAGCATATGTAAAATAGTGAAGTATGAAATGCAATAATTTTCCATGGTTAAGTATTATTTAGATGGTAGTAATTGGTTCTGTACTAAGCTATTAAGTATGGACATTAACGGGTAGGTACTACCCTAGATATAATTATAAAATGCTAATAAGAAGAAAAGGCTTTTATAATAATACCTGGTTCATATTATTAACAAGCTATAATGTACTATAAATACACACTACATCTATAATAATCCATGTGAATAATTATTTTCTTTCATTAGGAAATGGCGCGATTGAATCGAATGACGGAACAAGAAGTCGAGGAATTCATCAACCAACGAGTGAACGACAGAATGTTATGGGTCGAGGCTGCAAGAGCTGCTGCAGTTAACCCAAATCCTCGTGTAGGATGCACCTACAAAACTTTTCAAGCTTGCAAGCCCTCATCATTCAGTGGAACAGAAGGACCGATCGGTTTAACCCGGTGGATAGAAAAGATGGAGACTGTGTTTAAAATCAGTGGTTGTGTTGAAAAGGACATGACCAAGTATGCATCGTGCACTTTACAAGATAGTGCACTCACGTGGTGGAAAAATTTTGTGAAGGCTGTAGGAGGAGATGTAGCTTATGATACTCCATGGGAAGAATTCAAAACAATGTTAATCAATGAGTATTGTCCAAGGAACGAGGTTAGGAAGTTGGAAGATGAATTACGAAGCCTGAAGGTTGTTGGTACTGAAATCACCAACTACAATCAGCGATTCATGGAATTAGTTTTGCTATGTCCTGAATTGGTTCCAACCGAAGAACGGAAGATTGAAATGTACAAAGATGGTTTGCCCAAAAAGGTCAAGGCAAATGTTACAGCATCGAAACCTAAGACAATTCATGAAGCTATAACCATGGCAAACGAGCTAATGGATCAGGTCATCATGGATAAGAAAGTATCCAATACTGATATGAAGGAATCAGGTAACAAAAGAAAGTGGAATGGAAATTATGGTCGAGGTAACCAACAACAATCTTTTAAGAAACAAGAAACCACGCAAGGTGCGGGTAGTGGTTCAAGCTTTGGTTACAAAGGACAAAATCCTTTATGCAACCGATGCCACAAACATCACTCTGGCTACTGTAATGTGGTATGCAACAAATGTAATCGAAAGGGTCATCTTGCTGAAGATTGTAGGGCTCTCGTTACAAATACAAATGGTATCAAGACTCCTGCCACCAATGCAAATAGAACTGCTTTGGCTACCATTACTTGTTATGGGTGTGGAAAACAGGGTCATTATAAGAGCCAGTGTCCGAATCCAGAGAAGAATAATGGATTTGCACGAGGAAGAGCATTTGTTATTAATGCTAGAGAGGCGTGTGAAGACCCGGAGCTTGTTATGGGTATGTTTACCATTAATAACTTATCCGCATCTATTATATTTGATACTGGTGCTGATAGAAGTTACGTGTGTAGAGACTTTCACGCTAAATTGAATTGTTCATCATTACCTCTAGATGCTAAGTACATGATTGAGTTAGCTAATGGTAAACTAATTAAAGCCGATAAAATTTGTCGTGATTGTAAAATAAATTTAGCCGGTGAAACGTTTAAAATTGACTTGATACCCGTAGAATTAGGAAGTTTTGATGTAATAGTCGGCATGGACTGGATGTCCAAAGTAGGAGCTGAAGTTGTGTGTGCCAAGAAGGCAATTCGCATTCCTTGTAAGGATAAAATGTCGGTGATGATTTATGGAGAGAAGGGTAACTCAAAGCTAAAACTCATTAGCTGTTTAAAAGCCAAGAAGTGTTTAGAAAAGGGATGTTCTACTATTCTAGCACATGTTAATAAAGTCGAAAAGAAAGAAAAAGAGAAGTGCATCAACGACGTGCCTGTGGCAAGAGATTTTCCTGAAGTTTTTCCGGAAGAGTTGCCGGGATTACCTCCATTTAGATCTGTAGAATTTCAAATAGATTTAGTACCAGGAGCTGCACCAGTTGCCCGTGCTCCATATAGACTTGCACCGTCCGAGTTAAAAGAACTTCAGAGTCAGTTAAAAGAATTACTGGATCGTGGATTCATACGACCAAGTACTTCACCGTGGGGAGCTCCGATTTTATTTGTTAAAAAGAAAGATAGATCTTTTAGGATGTGTATAGATTATCGTGAATTAAATAAGTTAACTATCAAAAATCGGTATCCACTACCGAGAATTGACGACTTATTTGATCAACTCCAAGGATCATGTGTGTACTCAAAAATTGACCTAAGGTCGGGCTATCATCAATTACGTGTCAAAGAAGAGGACATTCCAAAAACTGCTTTTCGGACACGTTATGGTCATTACGAATTTTTGGTCATGCCGTTTGGATTGACGAATGCGCCAGTTGTATTCATGGACCTCATGAATCGAGTTTGTAGTCCATATTTAGATAAGTTTGTTATCGTTTTCATTGATGATATTCTTATCTATTCCAAGAGTGAGCAAGAGCATGAGCAGCATTTAAGGTTGATATTAGAGTTGTTGAGAAAAGAACAGCTATATGCTAAATTTTCTAAGTGTGCTTTCTGGTTGAAAGAAGTGCAATTTCTTGGTCACGTTGTTAGTAGCAAAGGAATTCAGGTTGATCCAGCTAAAATTTAGGCCATTGAAAAATGGGAGACTCCTAAAACACCAATGCAGATACGCCAATTTTTGGGTTTAGCCGGTTATTATAGAAGGTTTATTCAAGATTTTTCCCGAATAGCTAAGCCGTTGACAACATTAACGCAAAAAGGGAAGAATACGAATGGACCTCGGAGCAGGAGAACGCATTTCAATTACTGAAGAAGAAGTTAACTACGGCGCCTATTTTATCGTTACCAGAAGGGAACGATGATTTTGAAATATATTGTGATGCTTTGCGACAAGGTTTTGGTTGCGTTCTTATGCAACGGAAGAAAGTTATTGCATACGCATCCCGACAATTGAAGATTCACGAGCGGAATTATACGACGCATGATCTAGAACTGGGAGCAGTCGTGTTTGCATTGAAGATATGGAGACACTACTTGTATGGGGTTAAATGCACTGTGTTTACTGATCATAAAAGCCTTCAACATATTTTTGATCAGAAACAGCTGAACATGAGGCAACGTAGGTGGGTCGAGTTAATAAACGACTATGATTGTGAAATTCGTTATCACCCCGGGAAAGCGAATGTGGTGGCTGACGCACTAAGCAGAAAGGAACGAGAACCAATTCGAGTACGAGCGATGAACATAAAAATTCGCATGAATCTCAACTCACAAATCAAAGAAGGTCAACGAGAAGCACTTACTAAAGAAAATATAGGAAATGAAATAATGAAGAAGTATGAGAAGCAACTCGTTATACGGGAAGATGGAATTCGATATTTTGCAAATCGTATTTGGGTACCGAAGTTGGGTGGATTAAGGAAGTTGATATTGAACGAGGCACATAAGACAAGATACTCGATACATCCTGGAGTTGGAAAGATGTACCAAGATCTTAAGACACATTATTGGTGGCCTAATTTAAAGACAGACGTTGCAACATATGTTGGGGAGTGTTTAACTTGTTCCAAAGTCAAAGCAGAACACCAAAAGCCATCAGGGTTACTTCAACAACCAGAAATCCCAAAATGGAAATGGGATGGTATTACCATGGATTTCATCACGAAGTTACCAAAGACTGCCTGGGGATACGACACCATTTGGGTGATTGTTGATCGTCTTACCAAATCTGCACATTTCTTGCCTATAAAGGAAACAGATAGAATGGAGAAATTATTACGATTGTATATAAAGGAAATTGTTTCAAGGCATGGAATACCTATTTCCATTATATCCGATCGTGATAGTAGATTTACCTCAAAGTTCTGGCAATCACTACAGGAGGCACTAGGAACTTGTTTGGATATGAGTACCGCATATCATCTACAAACTAACGGGCAGAGTGAAAGAACAATTCAGACTCTTGAAGACATGCTCAGGGCATGTGTGATCGATTTTGGAAACGGATGGGATAAGTATTTACCGTTAGCAGAATTCTCGTATAATAATAGTTATCATGCGAGCATTAAAGCTGCGCCATTCGAAGCACTGTATGAAAGGAAGTGTAGATCTCCTATTTTTTGGAATGAAGTAGGAGATCGACAATTAACTGGTCCCGAGATCATACACGAAACGACTGAGAAGATAGTACAAATTAAGGAGAGATTGAAAATAGCCCGTAGTCGCCAAAAGAGCTACGCCGATGTCCGAAGGAAACCATTAGAGTTTCAGATCGGTGACATGGTTATGTTAAAGGTATCACCATGGAAAGGTGTAATACGCTTCGGAAAAAGCGGTAAACTGAACCCAAGATATGTAGGCCCGTTCAAGATCATCGAACGCATTGGACCAGTAGCTTATCGACTCGAGTTACCGCAACAACTCGCCGGAGTACATAATACATTTCACGTCTCGAACCTTAAGAAGTGTCTTGCAAAGGAAGATCTCACCATTCCTCTTGAAGAAATCCATGTCGATGAGAAACTACAATTCATCGAAGAACCAATCGAAATCATGGACCGTGAAGTTAAACAGCTCAAGCAGAGCAACATACCGATCGTTAAGGTTTGTTGGAATGCTCGAAGAGGTCCTGAGTTTACTTGGGAACGAGAGGATCAGATGAAACAAAAGTATCCACACTTGTTTCTCGATGACGCAAAATAGGTACAATTTTAAATTTTCGGGACGAAATTTATTTAACTGGTAGGTACTGTAATGACCCGCACTTTTTCGATCGTTCTATACTTATAAGATTAACATTTACATAAATTAAACCTTACCAACATGATAAGCAATCCAAATTGTTGAGATTTATGTTTTTGAAAAGAGTTTTACACAACGTTTGACCGTCTAGTTTGACCGATGATATCACGAACTATATAACATATGATAATTATACGTTTGTGTATATATATGTATATATACATATTTAAAATGATCTAAGAATGTTTTAATACCTCATTTTGTATTAATAACAATAAGTTATAAGTATATTTTGAAACTACTAACTTAAGTTTTCAAAACGATAACCATACGTAACGTCATTTGACATAAATACTTATGACCTATAATGTTTATACATATATCGTATATATAATGTATTTAATCACTTTTTAAGGACTTAAATACATAAAACCATATAAGTATATTCACAAAAGATAGCTATATTTGAATCCTCATTCCGTTTTCACAAGATTTCTATACGTATATCTGGAGTATATGTACCCGTATCATACCTAGCTTCTATATGTATTTACTATTGGTATATACACATCAAATCACCACCAACCAGCCCTTGTTCATGCCCTAGGTATAAGGTAATTGGAATTTGGAAGCTTATTGACTAATTACATAAGATAACAAACTAAAATCTTGTCATGAACACCTTAGTTCCACGTTTTTTATAAGCTTCATGGGCACTTCATTTTGATTCAAATTTCTACATCATTTCTTAGTTAAACACACACTCTTCCATAACCCTTAAACACCTTCAACAATTCAGCAAGTTACCATGAAGATCTAGCTCAAAAACAACCCTTAATCATCATAAGAAAAACCTTCCAAGAACACTTCAATAATCCTTTCAAGAATACAAGTTTATTTCCAACCTTTTGATCCAACTCCATTACTCTTTTGGTTCTAGGTTTTTACTCCTCTTTTACAGCAATCTTGTCCAAGTAACTTGAGGTAGTAACTTTGTTCATAACCTTATTCGATTCATATATATATAGCTATCTTATTTTATGGTATAAAATTTTAACAACAAGAACATAGTTTGAATGTTTTCAAACTTGTTTGCAAACTAAATAGATCCTTCTAACTTAACTTTTAAAATACTTCAAGACCTGTAATATATCATAAATATATTCTAATTTAACAAGGTATAACTTGGTTTTTCAAAGAACACCTTAAAAACTGTTTTTACGACGTCGGAGTGCAACCGGGGGCTGTTTTGGGTTGGATAATTAAAAACTATCTTGAACCTTGAATTGGAGGTTTATTTTCTGGAAAAATGATATTTACTATGAATATGATAACACATAAAAATTTCATGATTTAACTCAAAGTATAAGTATTTTTAGAAAAATAATCATTTAAGGTTGTTTACATGATGGAAAATGATTAACTTCATAAGTTTCACCAAAGTTTGACCTATGACCTGTGATTTCGAATACAAACTAAGGTATTTACAGTTCATATTCTTAAAGAAGGACTCGATCCAAGGAAGTGTCAAGTTGAACCAACGAAAACGGAGTTGTAACGAAGAAACTATGACCAAAACAAAATCGGATATCCAAGACTAGTTTAGCCACGAAAATAATTGGAGAAAAATTAAATAAATCACATCTTTTTAAAATAACATGATATTTTATATATATGTACTCATAATTTAATTTTATATATTTCAGGATCACCCGTAAACAATACGAGAAGATTAATCATAAGATCTCATGATTGTACGCAACACGTCATTTGACAACACCGGTACTTTATGTACGCAACACGTCATTTGACAACACCGGTACCGTGGGTCAAGATTAATCCCGACCAATACGAATACAATGGGGTTTTATTTCGATGGGGGTTTTATTTATTTATTAAACACCTAAATATGAACCATTAAAATTGAATTGCTAACTACGGACTAAGAAGACATTAAAAGTATTATAAGTATATATATGTGACGATTGTTTAAAATGAAAATATATTGATATATTATATATGGATAGGTTCGTGATATCAACCGGAGACCAAGTCAAAATATATATATCTTCAAGGCAAAAGTGAGTATATAGTCCCACTTTTAAACTCTAAATATTTCGGGATGAGAATACATGTATTTTATGTTTTACGATATGGACACAAGTAACTAAAAAATATATTCTACGTTGAGTTGTACCACTGGCATACTTCCCTGTAGCTTGGTAACTATTATTTACAGCGGTATTGTAAACGCGAATCCTGTTGATAGATCTATCGGGCCTGACAACCCCAACCGGACTGGACGACCAGTATTCAACGGTTGCACAGTACTTCGTTTTGTGACTACACTTGGTACGGTGTAGTAAGATTTCATAATAAAGGGAATATGCGACGTGATTAAATGTTAAGTATGGTTATCAAGTGCTCAACCACTTAGAATATTTTTATTAAAATGTTTATATATGAAATCTTGTGGTCTATATATTTATATCGCTGCCGGCATTAAACCTATATCTCACCAACTTTATGTTGACGTTTTAAACATGTCTATTCTCAGGTGATAACTAAAAGCTTCCGCTGCAACATGTTGAATTTAAACAAGATCTTGAGTATGCATATTTGTGTCAAAAATAAAACTGCATATCGGAGGATTTGTAATGTAAAATATGCTAGAAATCGTATTGTTATCATCACATGTAAAGTTTGTAAGTCTAAGATTATCGCTAAACGATAATCATCTTTTTATTGTCTAAAGCTTGTATTAAAATAAGAGTTATGGTTTGTAATGTAAAATAAATGCAGTTGTTCTTTTAAAAATGTCGCATATAGAGGTCAATACCTCGCAATGAAATCATACGTTATCTAACTCGTTCTTATGGTTAAGGACGGGTTATGACACGCATTAATATTGAAAACTGTTCCGCGGCCTTGTCCATTAGTGTTCTCCTGGTTAGGGCAATTTCTAATAATGTGGCCCGGTTTTCCACATTTATAACAAACTACATTGGCATAACTTGCTCCAACACTACTTGCTCCGCCATTACTCGTTCTGACACCATTTGTTCCTTTCATTCTGTTAACCCCTGGTCCGTAGACCTCACACTTGGCCGCGCTATGACCATTTCTTTTACACTTGTTGCAAAATTTGGTGCAGAACCCCGAGTGATACTTTTCACACCTTTGGCATAGCTGCTTCTGATTGTTGTTGTTGTTGCGGTTATTATTGTTGTTGGGATGATTGTTGTAGTTGTTGTTGTTGTTGTTGTTGTTGTTGTTGTTGTTGTTGTTGTTGTTGTTGTTGTTGGGCCGTTTGTTGTAGTTGCGATTGATGTTGCGATTGTTGGGATAGTTGTTGCGATTATTGTTGTAATTGCTGTTGTTGTTGTATTGGTGATTCTTATCACCGTTTTCCTCCCACTTTCTTTTGACTTGCTTCACATTGGCCTCTTCAGCAGTCTGTTCTTTAATTCTTTCTTCAATCTGGTTCACTAGTTTATGAGCCATTCTACATGCCAGTTGTATGGAGGCGGGCTCGTGTGAACTTATATCTTCTTGGATTCTTTCCGGTAATCCTTTCACAAACGCGTCGATCTTCTCTTCCTCATCTTCGAACGCTCCCGGACACAATAGGCATAATTCTGTGAATCGTCTTTCGTACGTGGTAATATCAAATCCTTAGGTTCGTAACCCTCTATGTTCTGTCTTGAGCTTATTGACCTCGGTTCTGGGACGGTACTTCTCGTTCATCAAGTGCTTGAATGCTGACCACGGTAGTGCATAAGCATCATCCTGTCCCACTTGCTCTAGATAGGTATTCCACCATGTTAACGCAGAACCTGTGAAGGTATGCGTAGCGTACTTCACTTTGTACTCTTCAGTACACTTACTTATGGCAAACACCGATTCAACCTTCTCGGTCCACCGTTTCAATCCGATCGGTCCTTCGGTTCCATCAAATTCCAAAGGTTTGCAGGCAGTGAATTCTTTGTAGGTGCATCCTACACGATTTCCTGTACTGCTAGATCCAAGGTTATTGTTGGTATGTAGTGCAGCCTGTACTGCGGCTATGTTTGAAGCAAGAAAGGCACGAAATTCCTCTTCGCTCATATTCAAGGTGTGTCGAGTAGTCGGTGCCATTTCCTTCAAAATAGTCAAATGAAACGAGTTAATCATATAGAATATGAAGAGTAGTCAATAGTATTTCGTAGCGTAATATGAACTTATTTATAAAAGCTCTTTCTTCATATTAGCGTTTTATATTCTTTAATTCGGGTAGTACCTACCCGTTAAGTTCATACTTAGTAGCTAACATACCATTTCAACTACTACAATTCTATATAAAAAACTAATCATAAAAAAAAATATCATATTCAAACCTTTATATAATAACTTGCAACAATACCGCTTTTTTTTACATATAGCATGAAATATAGCACATAAAACTTTGATACAAAGTAGTTGCGAAGATAATTCTAGTTAATAAATAAGGCATTCAGCAAAGTCAATAAATACACGTAATTCATACATCCAGAAACAAGTCATGCATTCTGGTTTTACTAATACCACTTCCCATCCTTGGTTTTGTGGAACATAACCGTTGTGACCGATAGTAAGACAATGTGTTGTAACGTCGTCAAAAGGATGAAGGTTACGTAATGACCAACAGTCTCGTAATAACCTAAAAACCTCATTTCTTACCCCAATTACCGACTCCGTCACTTGTGGGAACGTTTTGTTTAATAGTTGTAGCCCGATGTTCTTGTTCTCACTTTGGTGAGAAGCGAACATTACTAACCCGTAAGCATAACATGCTTCTTTATGTTGCATGTTAGCCGCTTTTTCTAAATCACGAAGTCCTATATTCGGATATATTGAGTCAAAATAATTTCTTAACCCGTTGCGTAAAATAGCATTTGGGTTCCCCGCAATATATGCGTCAGAGTAAACACATCGTAACTTATGGATTTCCCAATGTGATATCCCCCATCTTTTGAACGAAAGCCTTTTATAAATCAAGGCATTCTTGAAACGTTCTTCGAATGTCTTACAAACTGATCTCGCCTTAAATAGTTGTGCCGAGGAATTCTAACCGACTCTAGACAAGATTTCATCAATCATGTCTCCGGGTAGGTCTCTTAAAATATTGGGTTGTCTATCCATTTTGTGTTTTTATACTGTAAAATAGACAAGGGTTAGATTCATAAAAAAAATACTTATTAATACAAGCAATTTTTACATATATCATAAAGCATAAGCACACTATATTACATATATTACACCACGCGAATACAACTATCTTATTCTGACTCGCTCGTTTCTTCTTCTTCAGTTTTGGTTCATTTTGCCAAGTTTCTAGGGATATATGATGTTCCCCTAATACGAGCCGTCGTTTTCCACATTGGTTTAGAAAAACCTGGTGGTTTAGAGGTTCCCGGGTTATTGTCACAACTTAAGAAATACGGGTGTTGACGATACATATAATGTTCATCGGGTTTGGAATCAAATTTCTCTATTATTATGCCCTTTCCCTTATTGTTCTCTTTTGCCTTATTAAATTGTGTTGGGGTAATTTCTATAACATCATCGGAATCCTTGTCGGGATCCGATTCATCGGAGAATTGGTAATCCTCCCAATACTTTGCTTCCTTGGCGGAAACACCATTGACCATAATTAACTTTGGTCGGTTGGTTGAGGATTTTCTTCTACTTAACCGTTTTATTATTTCCCCCACTGGTTCTATTTTTTCTTCCTGTTCCGATTCTTCTTCCGGTTCTGATTTTTCTTTCGGTTCCGACTCTTCTTCCGGTTCCTCTTCGGGAACTTGTGAATCAGTCCACGAATCATTCCAATTTACATTTGACTCTTCATTATTATTAGGTGAGTCAATGGGACTTGTTCTAGAGGTAGACATCTATCACATAATATCAAACGCGTTAAGAGATTAATATATCACATAATATTCACATGTTAAAAATATATAGTTCCCAACAAAATTTGTTAAGCAATCATTTTTCAAGTAAACACGGTCGAAGTCCAGACTCACTAATGCATCCTAACAAACTCGATAAGACACACTAATGCAAAATTTTGGTTCTCTAAGACCAACGCTCGGATACCAACTGAAATGTCCCGTTCATATTGATTATAAACGTTCCATATTAATTGATTTCGTTGCGAGGTTTTGACCTCTATATGAGACGTTTTTGAAAGACTGCATTCATTTTTAAAACAACCATAACCTTTATTTTATCAATAAAGGTTTCAAAAGCATTACGTAGATTATCAAATAATGATAATCTAAAATATAGTGTTTACACACGACCATTACATAATGGTTTACAATAGAAATATATTACATCGACATATGTTTCTTGAATGCAGTTTTTACATAATATCATACAAACATGGACTCCAAATCTTGTCCTTATTTTAGTATGCAACAGCGGACGCTCTTAATATTCACATGAGAATAAACATGCTTTAAACGTCAACAAAAATATTGGTGAGTTATAGGTTTAACCTATATATATCAAATCGTAACAATAGACCACAAGATTTCATATTTCAATATACATCCCATACATAGAGATAAAAATCATTCATATGGTGAACATCTGGTAACCGGCATTAACAAGATGCATATATAAGAATATCCCCATCATTCCGGGACACCCTTCGGATATGATATAAATTTCGAAGTACTAAAGCATCCGGTACTTTGGATGGGGTTTGTTAGGCCCAATAGATCTATCTTTAGAATTCGCGTCAATTAGGGTGTCTGTTCCCTAATTCTTAGATTACCAGACTTAATAAAAAGGGGCATATTCGATTTCGATAATTCAACCATAGAATGTAGTTTCATGTACTTGTGTCAATTTTGTAAATCATTTATAAAACCTGCATGTATTCTCATCCCAAAAATATTAGATTTTAAAAGTGGGACTATAACTCACTTTCACAGATTTTTACTTCGTAGGGAAGTAAGACTTGGCCACTGGTCGATTCATGAACCTATAACAAATATGTACATATATATCAAAGTATATTCAAAATATATTTACAACACTTTTAATACATTTTGATGTTTCAAGTTTATTAAGTCAGCTGTCCTCGTTAGTAACCTACAACTAGTTGTCCAACGTTAGATGTACAAAAAAAAATTGATATATATTATCTTGAATCAATCCACGACCCAGTGTATACACGTCTCAGGCTAGATCACAACTCAAAGTATATATATTTTTGGAATCAACCTCAACCCTGTATAGCTAACTCCCACATTACTGCATATAGAGTGTCTATGGTTGTTCCAAATAATATATACACATGGGTCGATATGATATGTCAAAACATTTGCATACGTGTCTATGGTATCCCAAGATTACATAATATATTAGAATACATGTATAATATAATATAAGTTAGCTAGGATATGATTAATATAGATTTGTTACCAATTTTCAAGTTGCTACAACAAGAAAAATTATCCAATCTTGTTTTACCCATAACTTCTTCATTTTAAATCCGTTTTGAGTGAATCAAATTGCTATGGTTTCATATTGAACTCTATTTTATGAATCTAAACAGAAAAAGTATAGGTTTATAGTCGGAAATATAAGTTACAAGTTGTTTTTGTAAAGGTAGTCATTTCAGTCGAAAGAACGACGTCTAGATGACCATTTTAGAAAACATACTTCCACTTTGAGTTTAACCATGATTTTTGGATATAGTTTCATGTTCATAAGAAAAATAATTTTCCCAGAAGAAAAACTTTTAAATCAAAGTTTATCATAGTTTTTAATTAACTAACCCAAAACAGCCCGCGGTGTTACTACGACGGCGTAAATCCGGTTTTGCGGTGTCTTTCGTGTTTCCAGGTTTTAAATCATTAAGTTAGCATATCATATAGATATAGAACATGTGTTTAGTTGATTTTAAAAGTCAAGTTAGAAGGATTAACTTTTGTTTGCGAACAAGTTTAGAATTAACTAAACTATGTTCTAGTGATTACAAGTTTAAACCTTCGAATAAGATAGCTTTATATGTATGAATCGAATAATGTTATGAACATCATTACTACCTCAAGTTTTCTGGATAAATCTACTGGAATTGAGAAAAATGGATCTAGCTTCAAAGGATCCTTGGATGGCTTGAAAGTTCTTGAAGCAGAATCATGACACGAAAACAGTTCAAGTAAGATTTTCACTCGAAATAAGATTGTTATAGTTATAGAAATTGAATCAAAGTTTGAATATGAGTATTACCATGTATTAGAAAGATATCTTACTGTAAATAAGAAAGATTTCTTGAGGTTGGATGATCACTCTACAATATTGGAAGTAAGCTAGCAAACTTGGAAGTATTCTTGATTTTATGAAACTAGAACTTGTAGAATTTATGAAGAACACTTAGAACTTGAAGATAGAACTTGAGAGAGATCAATTAGATGAAGAAAATTGAAGAATGAAAGTGTTTATAGGTGTTTTTGATCGTTGGTGTATGGATTAGATATAGAGGATATGTAATTTTGTTTTCATGTAAATAAGTCATGAATGATTACTCATATTTTTGTAATTTTATGAGATATTTCATGCTAGTTGCCAAATGATGGTTCCCACATGTGTTAGGTGACTCACATGGGCTGCTAAAATCTGATCATTGGAGTGTATATACCAATAGTACATACATCTAAAAGCTGTGTATTGTACGAGTACGAATACGGGTGCATACGAGTAGAATTGTTGATGAAACTGAACAAGGATGTAATTGTAAGCATTTTTGTTAAGTAGAAGTATTTTGATAAGTGCCTTGAAGTCTTTCAAAAGTGTATTAATACATATTAAAACACTACATGTATATACATTTTAACTGAGTCGTTAAGTCATCGTTAGTCGTTACATGTAAGTGTTGTTTTGAAACCTTTAGGTTAACGATCTTGTTAAATGTTGTTAAACCAATGTTTATAATATCAAATGAGATTTTAAATTATTATATTATCATGATATTATGATGTACGAATATCTCTTAATATGATATATATACATTAAATGTCGTTACAACGATAATCGTTACATATATGTCTCGTTTCAAAATCATTAAGTTAGTAGTCTTGTTTTTACATATATAGTTCATTATTAATATACTTAATGATATGTTTACTTATCATAATATCATGTTAACTATATATATAACCATATATATGTCATCATATAGTTTTTACAAGTTTTAACGTTCGTGAATCACCGGTCAACTTGGGTGGTCAATTGTCTATATGAAACCTATTTCAATTAGTCAAGTCTTAACAAGTTTGACTGCTTAATATGTTGGAAACACTTAATCATATAAATAACAATTTCATTTAATATATATATATAAACATGGAAAAGTTCGGGTCACTACATCTTCTTACTCATGAACCCATAAATCTAGCTTATCTCACTTCTCAAAGAATGGGTTATCTTCGAGAACTAGGAACTCGCCCACTTCCATATTCAAACCATCTTAATCAACTTTTCTGATTTGTTGATGCCATCAATGCCTCTCATATCCCTAAACGCATGTCAACAATTCCTCTTACAAATTGGGTAGCTCATTCGGTAATCGTTCTCTCGTCCGACAATGAGAGCTCACCAATCTCTGATGCGTTTAGTACCAATGGCATTTATCCTTAAACAATTAATGTTGGTTAAGAATAATTTTAAGGGCGGGTAGATACAACACTTGTCCTAAGATTGAAACTTGTTATGTATTAATGTACTTGCTATGCTTATTATGTTTGTTACTCTTTTTGTCTATTATTGGTTCGAGGGGGAGCCATTTTATTGATAAGCAGGAATAATTGATAAGTGTGTACAATTTAAGGGGGAGCATTACTCTAGAGCGCGCTTAGTTCCAAGTGGGACTAAACTTTTTGCTTCGACAAAAGGGGGAGAAAGTGTATGGTAAGTGATGTTAACACTTATGTCGACTTACATAGTTAACACTTACTCATATGTTTGTCATCATCAAAAACGGGGAGAATGTTGGCTAAGATTCAAATCATAATATTCAAAGATTAATCACTTTGTTTTGATGATGACACACAAGAGCTAAGTAGTTAATCATATGTAGGACGACATGAGTTCATAAGCCTAAACTATCTCTAGCAAAAGACCAATACATAAGTAATTATCTTGGTGAAAATGCTACACGGCTGAACTACGGTCGACCATGAAACTAACCGTGTATGTCCTGTACCAACGAATCCAAGTTTTACTAAAACTGTCAATATGCGGCTCACCTCACGGATGACCACATCTCGACCGCAGTTTTCTCTGTTATCAAAATCATCCACTTTAAGTTAGACTACTTTGAGGCATCTATAATTTACAAAACCTTTTTAAACATACTTATAATAGTTGCCCTTTTTGATCTCAAAAGAGTTTTGAACCAAAAAATGTTAATTTTTACTAATCACACCTAATGATATCTTAATAACATTTTAAGCTTGATTTAGACTAAAACACTCAAGTGTTATATCCCTTTGTCCTAATACATAGTGTCATACTAATAGTGGTCATTAAAGTCCCAATTAAAGAGTTGCTCTCTCATTAGTTCTATGAATCATTATTTGTATGAAGATGTAATTAGTTCAAGTCTAGTCAAGTTGTAACATGAATCATTATGTTCAAACTAGATTCAAACTAGGTCATTTAAGTTGTAACAATGTTCCAAAAGGGAATATACTTCCATTAGCAAGATGACAAGCAATTAAGAAAGGTTGATGAAGTTTTTGGAAGATAATGGTTTGTCATAAGACAAAATTCTGCTATTGCCTCTTTTGGTAATCAATGACAAATGGTCAAAGATTGAAGACCTTCTTCTTTGATGGACATGTCAACTTCCATGCTTATGTCCAAAACAAAAGGGGTAATGGGGATAATTTCAGAAGTAATTGGCCTTTAGTTGCAGCTATTCAACAAGGGAAAATGAAAATTTTCAAAGGATAAAAACGGCCATAAGAATCAGATGTCAGAGGTACACGGTCGAACCACGGGCAACCGTGCAGCGAGCCGTATAGCTTCCAGGCAGATTTCTCTTTCCTATAAAAGCCAAGCCTTGAAGCATTTGAAGACTCACCTCTTGCACTCATATTTTCTCATACTTACTGATATCATTCTTATAATTAAATTGTAATCTTTTGGAGTGATTCTAGCAAGAGTACTTGTAAGCTTAAAGTTGTAAGTTTACTTGTAAACTATCTTCTTAAAGGGATCTAGTGGATAGTTGTGTTTTCACTAGGGTAGTTCATTAGGATCTTGTGGTAAGAGCTATAGGTGTTTATGAAGTCTTCAAAGGGACGTAAGAGTTCACAAGTTGCGGCTTATCGAAGTACTAGTGTTGTATCCGGACACTCCACCGATTTTGGAGTATCATAGTGAAGAAAAATCTCAATTCGTAGAATTGAGGAGTGGATTAAGGAAGATTAGTTAACATCTTCCTGAACCACTATAAATCGTTGTGTTTGTTCTCTCTTCCCTTATCTTTTGATTATAAATTTACATAAATTTATATTGTTAGAATAATTAGAGAACAAACATTTCAAGTCACACTATATCAAGTTCAAGTTTAAGAAAAACTCAAAGAAATTTTTAAAAATCGACTAAGTAACTATTTAACCCCCTCTAGTTACTTACAGTCTGCATCTGAATACCCAATTAGTTCAAAATCCTGGTTTGTGTAATACCAGAGACCACGGTTGGGAGTACCCTTTATATACCTAAATATCCTTTTTAATGCAAGCAGGTGTGACTCTTTAGGATCAACTTGTTATCAGGCACAGAGACATGTGATAAACATAATATTTGGTTTGCTGACTGCAAGATAAAGTAGTAACCTAATCATACCTCTATATTCAGTGATATTGACTGGTTCACCAGTGGGATCATCATCTATTTTAATGGATGCAACCATTAGAGTCTCTATGTTTTTTAAACAGGTCAGATCAAATTTCTTTAACATATCATTGATATAATTATCTTGACTTATAAAAATTCCATCATCAAGTTGTTTGATGTGTAATCCAAGAAAGTATTGCAAATCTCTTTATAAGCTCATTTCATATGTTGTTGACCTAAGTTTTAAAAACTCTTAACAATGTTTTTCATTTTTAGAACCATAAATAATATCATCTACGTATATCTGTACCAGCAAGAGATCATCATCTATCTCTTTTGAGAATGAGTGGTATCAATTGTTCTAACTTTAAAGTCTAAACCAGTGAGATACACATGAAGTGTCTCATACCATGCTCTAGGTGTCTGAAACAGGCCATAAAGAGCTTTGTCTAACTTGTTGACATGGTTTGAATATTTACTGCTTACAAAACCAGGAGACTGCTTGACATAAACTTTTTGCAGCTTCTCGTTAAGAAAGGCAGATTTGACATCCATCTGGAACACCTTAAAGTTCATATGAGCAGCAAAGGCTAAGAATATTTTGATAGCTTCCATCCTTGCTATTGGTGCATATGTCTCTCCACAGTCTAATCCTTCCTCTTGCCTAAACCCTTGAACTACCAATCTAGCTTTGTTTCGGATAACAACCCCATCTTCATCCATCTTTTTCTTAAACACCCACTTGGTACCAATGATTTTCTTCTCATTATCATCAGGTTTAGTACCAAAGTCCACACTTTATTCCTTTCAAACTAAGAGATTTCATCTTGCATAGCTCCTCCCCAGCTAGGATCTTTCAATTCTTCTTCTGGACTGGTGGGCTCAATGGGAGATACGACGTTTACATGCATACAAAAATTGTTGGTTGCATGCCTTCTTGTTTTAACACCACTAGCCAGATTACCAATAATCTGCTCAATTGGATCCTCCTTTGTCCATGTAGTGTTATGAACATGTGAGCTACTTGTGGAACACACAACATCTTGATCATCAGTTGGTTCAGTAGTATGCATAGCAATAGGAGATTGATGTACGTTATTAGTGGAACCAGTACCAAACTGTGATCCTTCAGAACAAGTGGACCTCTTCTCAATTTGTAGAACATCAGTATAGCCAGTAGGACCAGTTGGTTTAGACATAGATGGAACAAAATATTCCATCCCATCTTTAGAGAGCCCAGCAGCATGGATTGGTGAGGGAGTTGCTGCTGGTTCTTCTTCTTCATCAAGAGCTTGCTGAGTAGGCTCTTTAAAAAGTAACTCCTCATCTTCTTGACCAGAAGATAATGTAACATCCTCTACTGGGCATAGCTGTAAGATTACTAAATTGCCCTTAGGTATATGTTGTGTTATTATATGTTTTAATTTTTATTTAATATTTATTATTATGTAATGATGTTGTTAGGACCAGTTTGTGACAAAGGTCACAGAACAGGTGTGTTTATTTAATTTGGACTTCATTTGGGTCACCAAATGACATATGAAAGATATCTAATAACTGATAGATACTCGTGTGTTGCACAGTGTAGGAATTAACCTCACTTAAAAGACTAGTGTTGTGTCCTTCTTCCCATTTCTAGACCTTTCTTCTGAAATACACCGTACCTACACTTTCACACTCATCAAACCCTAATCTTCAGATCTTTCCCTTTAGCTCAAATCATCTATATCTTCTTGTTCCTTGTGATTTACTGAATCTATTAAGGTAGGAATCACAAGTTTTCATGTTCTAATCTTTGTGAAAATTGGGTTTTTGTGTTAGTTTTTACAAAGTGTATAAATTGAGTCAAAAATGGTTGATTTGATGTTGTTTGTGTCAAAATATTATGGGTTTATACTCCTACATGTTTAGTATACTTGATTTGGTTAGTTTTGGGATCAAAATCGAGCTCTAGAGCAAGAATTGGTAATTTGTGCTTGAAACCCGTAGGTTTTGCTGTTGCTGCTGCTGATGAATGCAACCGCACGGTTGCATATTGTAACCGTATGGGTGAATGGCGCAACCGTACGGATGCAAGTGTAACCGTACGGATGCAGCAGTGTTGTGCAACCGGGCCAGAAAATTGCAACCGCACGGTTACATATTGTAACTGTACGAATGGAGGCTGTAACTGTACGGATGCGTGTGCAACCGTACAGATGTGGATCAGTGATGCATTATAGTGAAATTTAGCTATTTCCTAGCCGTTATGCTACCCGTTTGTATATTGGTGATCAGGATGTAAGTAGGAATTTTTAGCGAGCTCTTTTTGATACAAAAATTTCTGTACCTGTGTTGTTTGGTGTTAACGGACAACAACTAACTTGATTTGCCTTATGTTCAGGTGATAAGGATAAGGAAGCCACTCCGTAGTAGATTATCTGAGCTGGTTGCTGGTATTTGGTGAGTGAGACTAACTGGAGTATATAGTATAGAGCAGCATGTTATATTATGATTGTCATGCTTGTTAGATATACTTACTGATATAGTTAGTTAGTATGTTGTGATGACTGCATGTTAGTTGATGCTTGTCTGTTGGTGCCCAGTGCGTCCCTATTGTGTGGTTACCTCGGTAGGAGAGATCAACCTGCGGGTTGAGTTCCTCATGTGGTTGCCTAGACAATCGTGGTGTATATATATGTGAATGATGCGTCCGTCGCATGTGGATTATATATATACATACGGTGGTGGAGGACCTTCTGGTAAGCCTCAGTCCGATCAACTGGTGGTTAATGGTTTGGCCGAGCCGTCAGAGTCTCTGTAGACGGCACTTGGGTGATGTTTGTGTGTTAGATTTTGTGTCATGATTATTATGACGGTTCTTGTATACTATTGCCCGTAGTTAGTCGTACTCACTTAGCTTCGTGCTAATTCCCCTCCATCTCCTCCCTGCAGGTTGATAGCTTTTGTAGATAGTGCTTTTGGGAGAAGACGGACATGGTGATGTTATGTTTGATAGGGTTAACTCTGATGTGGTCTTTTATAATTTGAACCGTGTTCTTTGGAATACAGAATGTAATTACGTCTTTTCCAGCTAAATATGTAATTTGTTTTAATGACACGTGATATCGGTTTGTACAAATGTTGATTACCATTTATAACATATTTATTTAATAGAATGCTTTCGCCACGTATAAATTTTTTTTTAGTGATGTCACAAGTTGGTATCAGAGCTTAGTTTGGCAGCATGCACATTGTGATCTAAATGTCATGTTCCCAAACTTAGTAGAGTCATGTCAAACATAGCATGTTGGGGATGGGTTAAGTGAGTAGTAGGACAGGTTATGTGTTAGTTGTTAGTACTAACAGAATTTATACTAAGCTTTGGTGTGAGTGTTGTGGTAGTGCAGTAATGGCAGATAACGAAGCTAACGCTACTGGCCCTACCGTCCCTGGAACTGGAACCTTCAGAGCTCCCGACGAAGATGGATACGCGTCATCAGGGGAAGAAACCTCTCAAGAAGTAATAAACCTTCAAAGTCGATTACTAGAAGCTTGGGAGAAAATTAAAGAACTGGAACAAGAACGAGAAAGATGGAACCCTAATACCACTGCGTTGAACATAACTTTTCCTTCAAACCTTTATACTCAAGCTGATGGCAGTTCCCAATTACAGTTTCCTCAAAACACCTATCAAAACCTCTAAATGCCATTTCCGTTTAACCAGTCGTTTCCAAATTAGATGATATACCCATTTCAAGTTCCCGAGATGATAAAGAAGTGTTCATATAAACAGTTTTTGGACTGTAAACCTTCCGAGTACAGCGGTCACACAAACCCTACAATGACCCTTAATTGGCTAAGAGAAGTGGAAGGGGCGTTAGAAGTGTGACGACCCGGAAATTTTCGATCAAATTTAAACTTAATCTATATAAGTGATCCCGGCACGATAAGCAAAGTCTGTTAAACTAAATTTCAAAAACTTCGAACTGTGTTCATGTATACATTTGACCTTTGACTAATCCCGACGATTCATGAACAGTAGTTTACGATTAGATAAGCATATATACATATAACAATTTGCAAAACAATTACAAAGTATTAATTGATATACAATGAGATAATTGTATCAATATATGATTAATATATTTAACTACTCGATATTTAAAACATAATTATAAATCTATATTAGTTTAATTATATATATATATATATATATATATATATATATATATATATATATATATATATATATATATATATATATATATATATACATACATACATACATATATGATTGCTGAAAAGGATTACTGACTATTTTATATTAAATTAAAATGTATAAATATTAATATACAAGATATCTTGTTATGTGATATATAAGTAGCAATATATAATGTTAATACATTAAATTTAAGTATGAATTAAAATATAGTTGTCTTATTAACACTAATATCATCATATGTATATTAGTATCAATATTAGTATTATTGATATAATTATTATAAATATAGATATTAAAAATTCTAATAAAAGTTATGATAATAAAAATAATAATTTTAGATATAAATATTATTAGAAGAATAATTAAAACTATAATTTACATTTAAAATAAATTATCTACCATTAGTAAAACTTATCATATTATTTTTTTCATTATCATTAGAAAATAATACATTTTTATCATTTTTATTATTAACAATATTATTATTATTAAATTCACCAAAATTAGTATTACTGTAACTTATTATTATTATTATTATTATTATTATTATTATTATTATTATTATTATTATTATTATTATTATTATTATTATTATTATTATTATTATTAGTATTTAATATTATTATTATTATTAGTATTTTAATATAATTATAATTAATTATTAAAATCTGTGATATAAATCGCAAATTAGGATTGGGAATCATTCAGGTTGCTTTCAAACTGTAGTTGATTTACAAAATTAGTACGAATCACTGCTTAATCAATAGAACAATCCAAATTTCTGTTAACCAACGATTATTCTTTAATATTTTTTTATATATATTTGTGTACTAATCGAATAAACCTTGTCGACCTATAATTGTCATAAAACGTGATCGAATCCAGTTGTAAAGGAGGCCAACTAACCTCACAATATCAATTATCACATACCATTACTTTCTTACAGTTTTAATTCGATTGAAATCATCAGAAAGTCCAAGAACACAGGCGACGACCCTGTTCTTGGGTTGATTTTCCAAAGAGGTTGATTTTTTATCAATATTTAAATTCTATAAATACAGTTCTATTAGGAATCATTCCAGTAAACTATCTGCAAAAGATTATCTTCCAATTATTCTTATTTTATCTGAATTTTAGAGTCAAAGGTAAACTTCAAAAAGTCAAACGTATTGTTCTTAGTTAAATTCGAATTCGTTTTTATATGTTAGGTACAATTGATGATTTAGAAAGATTATATAAATGATTCAAAATCTTTTTCATGTTCTAATTACAACCTAAAACGTATTTAAATTTCAAATTGAACTTTAAGTTCATCGAGTTCATAACTTTGATTGGCATCAATTTTAAACAGCTTGAATTTCAAAAATTTATAAATGTAGTTATGTTAGGAATGTCCTAGTGAATATATCTGCAAGGTTTCAACTCTCAATTCTTTGAATCGAATTCGAATTTTTGAGTCAAATGTTATAATTCAAAAGTCAAAGTAATTGTTCATAGTAAAATTCGACTTTGTTTTGATGTTTTAGATTAAATATATGATTCAGATAGTTTACTGGAACAATTTAAGACATTTTTCATTTTGTAATCGCAGCCTAAAACTTTCTTAAATGAAAAATCAGTAGTAGAGTTCATACGTTCTTTTTCTTTTTATTTATTTTTCTGTTCCAGCTTTTTTTATTATTATTTATTTTTGGTTGTTTTAACTAATTTAGTTATTCAATAATGTTTTCTGTATAATTATCAAACCTTAAATTAACGAAATTAGAACTGTTAAAGTAATTGATTCTGGTTCGATTTTTGGAATCTTAAAGAAGAAGAGAGGAGAAAACAGAAGGGTTATATAAATATATGCGTGAGTTATAATCAGAAAAATGCATACGGAGTAATGGTTGGGTATTGTTGTGGTTGAGCGGGAGGTCGCGGGTTCGAGTCTGACTATGGGCATTTCTTTTTACAAAAAGCTTATGAAGGGGTATACACTTTTATTTTATCTCCATAATTATTATTGTTTTTATTATTATTATTATTATTATTATTATTATTATTATTATTATTATTATTATTATTATTATTAATATTATTATTATTATTATTATTATTATTATTATTATTATTATTATTATTATTGTTATTATTATTATTATTAGTAACGCTAAAAATAAGTGTTAGTTATTATTATTATGAATATAATTACAATTATAAATAATATTAATGTTATTATCATTTTGTCACCAAGTAACATCATTAAAAATTATTAGGGTAGTAGTAATATTGATATAAGTATTTTTATGATTAGGATATTATTATTATTATTATTATCATTAAGTATAAAAACTATCATTATTAAGTATTATGAATATTAGTTATTCCTGTTATTATTACTAACGTAAGTATAACTACCATTTATTATTATTACCATAACCCTAATTACAATTATGATTATTATTATTATTATTATTATTATTATTATTATTATTATTATTATTATTATTATTATTATTATTATTATTATTATTATTATTATTGTTATTACTAATATTATTATCAAAATAAACATTATTATTAAGTAATATGATTATTATTATTAATGAGATTTTTATTACTATTATTATAAGTATCAGTATTAACAAAATCATTATTAGTATTATTATTAATAAAGTTATTTTTATTATTAGTAAATCATTATTATTAACAAAACTATCTTTTTAAAACAAATGAATATTTTGTGCATAAAATATACTTATTACATATATATTATAATTATATTAATATTTTACATAACTATATATATATATCAAACCTATTAATATTATTTATATAAATATTTGCATATAACAAAACTATTGATTTCTAAATATAACACTAAACAATTATATATATAAATATGGATATATTAATATAACTAAACAATTCTATAGTTGAATCGTTATACCGAATATCGCCCTTGTTGAACTTGGTAACCTAAGAATTGGTGTTTATTATTATAATTGCCACCAGTTGACGCGAATCCTAAAGATAGATCTATGGGCCTTGACAAGCCTCAGTCAGAGAATTTGAACTGCTTTAGTACTTCGATGTTTATATGTTTGGGGATATTCTAGATGCATTTTGTTAATGTCGGTTACCAGGTGTTCAATCCATACGAATGAATTTTAAACACTTGCAAGTGTATGATTATTGATTAAATGAAATCTTGTGGTCTATTAAAATAATGGAAATGATTGAGTACGATAAACTAATGAACTCACCAACCTTTTGGTTGACACTTGAAAGCATGTTTATTCTAAGGTATGAAAGAAATCTTCCACTGTGCATTGGCTCATTTTAGAGATATTACTTGGAGTCATTCATGACATATTTCAAAAGACGTTGCATTCGAGTCGTTGAGTTCATCAAGATTATTATTAAGTCAATTATAGTTGGATATATTATGAAATGGTATGCATGCCATCAACTTTCGATGAAATGAAAGTTTGTCTTTTAAAAACGAATGCAATATTTGTAAAATGTATCATATAGAGGTAAAGTACCTCGCGATGTAACCAAATGTAATGTATTCATCCAGATGGATTAGGATGTCATACCCCGTCCTAATCCATCTGGACGAAGTCACCAACATCTGTGTAACATCCCGCCTTTTTCCATTTACTTTTCCGTTATACTAATATAAAGTCCGTTATATGTTTATAACATCTCCCGTTGATAAGCGTTTTAAATTATCTCATTTAGGTAATTCACGCACCCGAACGAAAGTTGAGGGACTAAACTTGACAAGGGATCAAACCCTTGACTAGGTCAAAGGGTCAAACCCCTTTCACCCATTCATTATCATCTCTATCTCTCTCTTTCTCTCTAGCAAGAACACACACCTATTTACAAAATTCATTCAATCATCATCTAAATCCGATCTAGGAGGCTTACAACAAAATAAATTACATATTCGTGATCCTCTCTTCATCCTCTTCATTTTGGTACCAACTTCATCTCGTTTGGGTAACATTTCTAAAACTCTAGATTTCTCTAAATTCGTGTTTTTGACTTGAAATGGTGTTAGTTAGTGTCTATGGCTCATTGTGATGTCGTGTATGTAATTTGTATGCTCGATCTCGTTGTTTTAGTATAACTAGCATGAACTTGAATTTTGGTGTGTTGTTCTTGAATTTTGGATGATCATATGTTGTTAGATGTTAAAAGTTCATGTTCTAATTGTGTTCCTAGTATCATTAGCTTCGTTTTGATGTATAGGTTGATTAAGGAAACTCCAAGAACATGATTAGTGATTTTGTGAACTTGGATTAGGGTTTGATAAGCTTTAGATGAACTTTTGATGCACCAAATGCTATGAAATATTGTAGATGAGAATTTTGTTGCAATGTGTGTATGATTACCTTCGAAACGGCATATCATACATGTAAATTGGTTGCCCGAATCATGAAATGCATATTTGGAACTTGAACTTTGATTATGGACGTTTAAATGCGGTTTTGGGGTGTGTAAGTGTTGAATTGCTTGATGAAATGTGTCTAGGTGTTTTCCTCGTCAAATTACCTTTCCGGTGATATAAAATACATGTTCTAACTGTTTGCGGTTTGTAATTTGGGTTGGTTTGATTGTTGGTTCGTGCACTTAGAGTTGCAGCAAACAGGGCCTGGAAACCAACCAGGACGCCGTCTAGCTTCTCGGGACGCCGTCCCAACCTTAAAACCGGGACGCCGTCTAGCTTCTCAGGACGCCGTCCCGTTTGCCTAAAACTGGCTGTTACTTTGGTCATTTGACATAAAAATGTTTACTATGCTACGGACCTCCGATTAACATGAAATTTGGCCAACATGCTCATATATGATTATATAACTTAGAAAAATTGTTGGATACCCAACCCGACCCCGTTGACTTTGACCAAGTTTGACTTTTAATCAAACTTAACCAAATGGTTGTGCAATCGTTCTAACATGCTTTTATACTTGTATCTTGCATGAAACATGACAACTTGATTCACATGCTACATTATTGAGTCGTAACGAGCCATAGGACTAATTGAACATCTTTGACCTATCGTGTTTACCGTTATTGATACAACCTATTATTTAGGTCAAGACTAGCATTGTTCTTTGCACACGTTTACTTGTCGAAGTACTTTACTACTCGTGCACTCAAGGTGAGATCATAGTCCCACTTTTACTCTTTTTGAACTTACATTTGGGATGAGAAAACATAAACATTTCTTTACTAAGTGAACACAAGTACAGGAAAACAAACATTCTACATACGAGTTTAGAACAAAATCCTCAATTCGATTATCATTAGTTACACTTGCCGGGTGTAAGCGAGAACTTATGTTGTATGGATCCATATGGGTTTGACAAACCCTCATTCAAACGGTTCGCTACCGTTTACGAATGAAATATATTTTCGAGAAACAGTGTATGTTCTAGCACTAAGTGATGGGGTTCAATGGAAGGAAATGTTAAGCATTGATAATTGGGTGCTCGTGAAACAAACTTTTGGAATGTATTACTATTATTTCATTGATGCAAATCTTGTGGTTCACTTGTACTTACTTACTTAAACCTATGATTTCACCAACGTTTTCGTTGACAGATTTCTATGTTTTTCTCAGGTCCTTGAACGATACATGATACATGCTTCTGCTCATTATTTTGATACTTGCATTGGATGTCGAGTATATATGCATACATGGAACGTCTTTTGGATACTTTTAAATTGTGTCGCATAAGTTTCATTTGTACTTAAAACTTTGTATCGTAACTTGTGGTGGAACTATTCTTGTAAACTTGAACAACCTTTACATTTGAAATGAATGCGACATATCTTTTGGTCAAACGTTGTTTTAAAGACTTATGACCACGTAACGGGACCTAAGTAGACGGCGCCGTCAATGACGATTTGGTCGGGTCGCTACAGATGGTATCAGAGCGTTGGTTGTAGGGATTTAGAGTTCATTGGTGTCAACCTCGAGTCATAGGGTACATTGGTGAGTCTAGACTACAACCGGCATATAGACTTGAAGTAGGAATTACTTGACTACTTGTGCATTTATACTCGAACGCTTCTACTCATATCTACTCTTAGTTCATCTTAATCTCACGTTGTTTAATTTGATTGACGCGCCACCTTGACTATATGAAATGATGTCGAATGCACATATGAATCAGGGTAATATAATTTCCGGGATTATATTACGGTGACTCATATGAACGTTCCGACATTATGACATAAAGAATTTAAGGCGAGTCGAGGAAAAACTTCTCTTTATCTTTATTCTATATCACGGTTAGTATTATTGAAAATACTAATCAATGATATTCTTGTGTCTTGAAGGAACAATGGCTCCTCGTCGTGTACGCCGCAATGAAACTCCCGAACAAGCTCTCGAACGGATGATAGCCACCGCCGTAGATGCGGCCATGGCCGGTCACTCATCCAACAACAATAATAATAACAACCACAACAACAACAACAACAACAACAACAATGGAGCCGGAAACTCAAACGAGGGATGCTCCTATAAAGCTTTCATGGGGTGCAAACCTCACACTTTTGATGGAACCGGGGGACCGGTCGTGCTCACCCGATGGTTTGAGCAAACGGAAGCCGTCTTTAGCATAAGCGGTTGTGGGGACCAAGACAAGGTCAAATACTCCACTCACACTTTCTCCGGAATTGCTCTAACATGGTGGAACACCTATGTTCAATCGGTGGGTACCGATGAAGCTCATGCCCTCTCTTGGGCCGATCTAAAGGAAAAGATGATTGTTGAATATTTTCCGCGCGAAGAAACCCGAAAGCTTGAGGAAGAACTAAGAGCTTTGAAAGCGGTCGGAAACGATCTCAAAGCTTATAATCAACGCTTCGCCGAACTATCCTTGATGTGTCCTAATCTTGTTAACCCCGAATCTCAAAGGATTGAGCTCTACATGCTCGGTCTTCCAAAAAGCATCAAACAAGGGGTGATGTCATCCAAACCCACTACTCATCAAGCCGCTATGAACATGGCTCGCCAACTAATTGAAACGGTTGACGAAATCGTAGTTCCGGCACCTAAGGCCGAGGATAAATCGGGCGGCAACAAAAGAAAGTGGGAACCCTCCCAATCAAGTAACAACAACTTTGCTAAGAAGCCTTACACCTCCGACGGCAAGAGGGGTTATGCCGGGAACCTACCTCTTTGCAACAAATGCAACAAACATCACTTTGGTGAATGTGGCAAGTTAATTTGCCACCGGTGCCAAGGAGTTGGTCATAAGGCCAACGATTGTAAAAGTGCCACTTCCGTTGCTCGAAAGTGGCCCAATGCACCAAAGACGGGCACTTGTTACGAATGTGGTCAAACGGGTCATTATAGAAATGCATGCCCGAAAAGGAAAGATAACACCAATACGCGCGACCGAGCTTTCAACATCAACACCGAGGAAGCCCGGGATGACACTGAACTAGTCACGGGTACGTTTCTTCTCAACAATTCTTATGTCTCTTGCTTATTCGATTCGGGTACCGATAAATGCTTTGTATCCAAGACTTTGACTCATTCTTTTAGCACTCCACCTCTTCCATTAGATACCACTTATACCATTGAAGTGGCTAACGGGAAACTATTAAGTGCCAACACATATTACCGGGGGTGTACGTTAAACATTTTGGGTAAGGAATTTGAAATTGACTTGATACCCATGGAACTAGGAAGCTTTGATGTAATAATCGGTATGAATTGGTTAGTCAAAACGAAATCTCACATCCTTTGTAATCTTAACGCAATCCGAATTCCTATCGAGAATGGTGAACCTTTGATTGTTTATGGCGATAAGAGTTGCACCAGACTCAACCTCGTTTCGTGTCTTAAAGTTAGAAAACTACTCCGTAAGGGTTGTTTTGCGATCCTTGCTCACGTTAAGAAAGTCGAGTCCGATGAGAAGCACATCGATGATGTGCCAATTGTTAGTGACTATTCCGATGTATTTCCCGACGAATTGCCGGGTCTTTCGCCTCATCGACCGGTTGAATTCCAAATCGATCTTATTCCGGGAGCCGCACCCGTAGCACGTGCACCATATAGACTCGCTCCATCTGAAATGCAAGAATTGCAAAGTCAAATCCAAGAACTACTTGATCGTGGTTTTATCCAACCTAGCCATTCACCTTGGGGCGCTCCGATTTTGTTTGTTAAAAAGAAAGACGGATCCCTACGAATGTGCATTGATTATCGTGAATTAAATAAATTGACGATTAAGAACCGATATCCTCTTCCTCGCATCGATGACCTCTTTGATCAACTACAAGGGTCTTGTGTATATTCGAAAATCGATCTCCGCTCGTGTTATCATCAATTGAGGGTTAAGGGGGAAGATGTCTCCAAAACCGCTTTCCGAACTCGTTATGGCAGTTATGAATTCCTTGTCATGCCATTTGGTCTCACTAACGCACCGGCGGTGTTCATGGATCTTATGAACCGCGTGTGCAAACCGTATCTCGATAAATTCGTTATTGTGTTCATCGATGACATATTGATCTATTCTAAAAATGAAGAAGAGCACGAACAACATCTCCGACTTGTGCTTGAACTTTTAAGACAAGAACAACTCTATGCCAAATTCTCCAAGTGTGAATTTTGGTTAAAGGAAGTTCAATTTCTTGGTCATGTTGTAAGTGACCAAGGTATTAAAGTCGATCCAACGAAAATCGAAGCCATTAGCAAATGGGAGACTCCTACTACTCCTACTCACATTCGTCAATTTTTGGGTCTCGCCGGGTACTATCGTAGATTCATTGAAAATTTCTCTTTGGTTGCACGTCCTCTAACCGCATTGACTCACAAGGGAAAGAAATTCATTTGGGCGACCGAACATGAATCCGCATTCCAAATCTTGAAAACGAAGCTAACCACCGCTCCTATCTTGTCACTTCCCGAAGGCAATGATGACTTTGTTGTATATTGCGATGCCTCAAAACATGGTTTTGGGTGTGTATTGATGCAACGAACGAAAGTCATTGCTTATGCTTCTCGACAACTCAAAATTCATGAACGAAACTATACGACACATGATCTCGAACTCGGAGCCGTTGTCTTTGCACTTAAAATGTGGAGACACTATCTTTATGGAACCAAGAGTACCATCTTCACCGATCACAAAAGCCTTCAACACATTTTCGATCAAAAGCAACTAAACATGAGACAACGAAGGTGGATTGAAACCTTAAACGATTACGACTGCGAGCTTCGTTACCATCCCGGGAAGGCAAACGTAGTAGCCGATGCCTTAAGTCGAAAAGAAAGAGCGGTGCCTCTTCGTGTCCGAGCTTTAAACATCACCATTCACACCAACCTTAATAGCCAAATTCGGGTAGCCCAAGATGAGGCTCTAAAGGATGAAAACCTTTCACACGAGCTCTTAAACATTCTCGTCTCTCGATTCGAAATTAGGGAGACCGGACTCCGATATTACGCCGGAAGGATTTGGGTGCCTAGTTATGGGGACCTACGAAGCCTTATTTTAGATGAAGCCCATAAGTCACGATACTCGATTCACCCCGGTGCCAATAAGATGTACCACGACCTTAAACAACTATATTGGTGGCCGAACATCAAAAGGGATGTAGCTACTTATGTTTCCAAGTGTTTGACATGTTCCAAAGTCAAAGCCGAACACCAAAGACCGTCCGGACTACTTCAACAACCCGAGATCCCGCAATGGAAGTGGGAAAGGATAACGATGGATTTTATCACCAAGCTACCAAAAACGACGGGCGGTTATGATACCATTTGGGTTATTGTTGACCGTCTCACCAAATCCGCACACTTCCTGGCCATGAAAGGAACGGACAAAATGGAGAAACTTGCACAACTTTACATTAAGGAGATCGTAGCCCGACACGGTGTACCTTTATCGATTATCTCCGACCGAGATGGCCGTTTCGTTTCTAGATTTTGGCGTACTTTGCAAGAAGCGTTGGGAACGCGTTTAGACATGAGCACCGCATATCATCCTCAAACCGATGGACAAAGCGAACGTACAATTCAAACCTTAGAAGACATGTTACGAGCTTGCGTGGTTGATTTCGGAAAAGCTTGGGACAAGCACTTACCTCTCGCCGAGTTCTCTTACAATAATAGTTATCACGCGAGTATTAAAGCCGCACCTTTTGAAGCACTATATGGCCGCAAATGTCGTTCACCTCTTTGTTGGGCCGAAGTAGGCGACGTACAAATCACCGGACCCGAACTCATTCACGAAACCACCGAGAAGATCGTTCAAATCCGAGATAGGCTTCGGACGGCCCGAAGTCGTCAAAAGAGCTATACCGACAAACGACGCAACGACCTTGAATTTCAAGTCGGTGACCGAGTAATGTTAAAAGTCGCGCCTTGGAAAGGTGTAATCCGTTTTGGGAAACGCGGGAAGCTAAATCCGCGGTATATTGGTCCTTTCGAAATCTTGGAGCGTATTGGAACCGTTGCTTATCGTTTAGATCTTCCGCCTCAATTGAGCTCCGTTCATCCTACTTTCCATGTATCCAACTTGAAAAAGTGTCTTGCCGAACCCGATATCGTCATTCCTCTCGAGGAGCTTACCATTGATGACAAACTTCATTTCGTGGAGGAACCGGTTGAAATTGTGGACACCTCCGTCAAGACATTGAAACAAAGCCGAATCCCGATTGTCAAGGTTCGTTGGAATGCCAAAAGAGGACCCGAGTTTACTTGGGAAAGACAAGAGCAAATGCAAAGGAAGTATCCTCATCTATTCGTGAATTCGGAAACGCAAGATCTCGAGGAAGAAACAACGACTACTACGCCTTCGGGACGAAATTTCTTTTAAGGAGTAGGTAATGTAACATCCCGCCTTTTTCCATTTACTTTTCCGTTATACTAATATAAAGTCCGTTATATGTTTATAACATCTCCCGTTGATAAGCGTTTTAAATTATCTCGTTTAGGTAATTCACGCACCCGAACGAAAGTTGAGGGACTAAACTTGACAAGGGATCAAACCCTTGACTAGGTCAAAGGGTCAAACCCCTTTCACCCATTCATTATCATCTCCATCTCTCTCTTTCTCTCTAGCAAGAACACACACCTATTTACAAAATTCATTCAATCATCATCTAAATCCGATCTAGGAGGCTTACAACAAAATAAATTACATATTCGTGATCCTCTCTTCATCCTCTTCATTTTGGTACCAACTTCATCTCGTTTGGGTAACATTTCTAAAACTCTAGATTTCTCTAAATTCGTGTTTTTGACTTGAAATGGTGTTAGTTAGTGTCTATGGCTCATTGTGATGTTGTGTATGTAATTTGTATGCTCGATCTCGTTGTTTTAGTATAACTAGCATGAACTTGAATTTTGGTGTGTTGTTCTTGAATTTTGGATGATCATATGTTGTTAGATGTTAAAAGTTCATGTTCTAATTGTGTTCCTAGTATCATTAGCTTCGTTTTGATGTATAGGTTGATTAAGGAAACTCCAAGAACATGATTAGTGATTTTGTGAACTTGGATTAGGGTTTGATAAGCTTTAGATGAACTTTTGATGCACCAAATGCTATGAAATATTGTAGATGAGAATTTTGTTGCAATGTGTGTATGATTACCTTCGAAACGGCATATCATACATGTAAATTGGTTGCCCGAATCATGAAATTCATATTTGGAACTTGAACTTTGATTATGGACGTTTAAATGCGGTTTTGGGGTGTGTAAGTGTTGAATTGCTTGATGAAATGTGTCTAGGTGTTTTCCTCGTCAAATTACCTTTCCGGTGATATAAAATACATGTTCTAATTGTTTGCGGTTTGTAATTTGGGTTGGTTTGATTGTTGGTTCGTGCACTTAGAGTTGCAGCAAACAGGGCCTGGAAACCAACCAGGACGCCGTCTAGCTTCTCGGGACGCCGTCCCAACCTTAAAACCGGGACGCCGTCTAGCTTCTCAGGACGCCGTCCCGTTTGCCTAAAACTGGCTGTTACTTTGGTCATTTGACATAAAAATGTTTACTATGCTACGGACCTCCGATTAACATGAAATTTGGCCAATATGCTCATATATGATTATATAACTTAGAAAAATTGTTGGATACCCAACCCGACCCCGTTGACTTTGACCAAGTTTGACTTTTAATCAAACTTAACCAAATGGTTGTGCAATCGTTCTAACATGCTTTTATACTTGTATCTTGCATGAAACATGACAACTTGATTCACATGCTACATTATTGAGTCGTAACGAGCCATAGGACTAATTGAACATCTTTGACCTATCGTGTTTACCGTTATTGATACAACCTATTGTTTAGGTCAAGACTAGCATTGTTCTTTGCACACGTTTACTTGTCGAAGTACTTTACTACTCGTGCACTCAAGGTGAGATCATAGTCCCACTTTTACTCTTTTTGAACTTACATTTGGGATGAGAAAACATAAACATTTCTTTACTAAGTGAACACAAGTACAGGAAAACAAACATTCTACATACGAGTTTAGAACAAAATCCTCAATTCGATTATCATTAGTTACACTTGCCGGGTGTAAGCGAGAACTTATGTTGTATGGATCCATATGGGTTTGACAAACCCTCATTCAAACGGTTCGCTACCGTTTACGAATGAAATATATTTTTGAGAAACAGTGTATGTTCTAGCACTAAGTGATGGGGTTCAATGGAAGGAAATGTTAAGCATTGATAATTGGGTGCTCGTGAAACAAACTTTTGGAATGTATTACTATTATTTCATTGATGCAAATCTTGTGGTTCACTTGTACTTACTTACTTAAACCTATGATTTCACCAACGTTTTCGTTGACAGATTTCTATTTTTTTCTCAGGTCCTTGAACGATACATGATACATGCTTCCGCTCATTATTTTGATACTTGCATTGGATGTCGAGTATATATGCATACATGGAACGTCTTTTGGATACTTTTAAATTGTGTCGCATAAGTTTCATTTGTACTTAAAACTTTGTATCGTAACTTGTGGTGGAACTATTCTTGTAAACTTGAACAACCTTTACATTTGAAATGAATGCGACATATCTTTTGGTCAAACGTTGTTTTAAAGACTTATGACCACGTAACGGGACCTAAGTAGACGGCGCCGTCAATGACGATTTGGTCGGGTCGCTACAATCTGGTCCATTGCGATGATCGACTCCAAATAATGTCTTTAAAATGAGCAAATGCACAGTGGAAGATTTCTTTCATACCTGAGAATAAACATGCTTTAAAGTGTCAACCAAAAGGTTGGTGAGTTCATAAGTTTATCACAAAACAATAAAATTCATCATTTTGATAGACCACAAGATTTAAATGCTGCATGGTACAAATGGGCCCGAATCCTATACCCACCTGTAATGTACATGTGATATCTTTTAAATACAGTGCACCTTTCTCGTATACGAAATCATCTTTCATAAATCTTAGTAACCGTACACATATCTTATGCACAAAAATAACATACACATAACCTGTGTATAAAATCATTCTCTCGTTACATAACATTCACTTTTCATTGCTTTCATAGCTTGGCTTGGTAACCGACCTTAACATATAATGCGCATAATAATAACCCCAAAACAGAACATCTCGTCTGTATAATAATCATATAAACTTCGAAGTACTAAACACCACGCCCACTAGCCCTTCCGTCTACTGAACATTCTGGGTGGGGGTGTTAAACCCGGTAGCTACCTTTAGGATTCGCGTCAATTAGGCGTGCACTAATTCTCAAAATTAGTGATGTTCCCTAATTCTTAGGTTACCAAGCAATAATAATCAGGGGAAAAATATTCATATCAATTGTGGCAATTATCACGTCCACATAATTCAATGGTGGCAATTATCACGTCCACATAATTCATTTATAAAAGCATTTCAGGTATTCGCAGTTCAAAATGTATTTCAAAAGCATTTAATAAAGCAGTTGTAAAAACAGCGCATGTATTCTCAGTCCCAGAAATGTAAAGAGTAAAAGGTAGCAAATGAACTCACAATGCGATATTTTGTAGTAAAAATATGCATACGACTGAACTGAACAATGCAAGGTTGGCCTCGGATTCACGAACCTATATCATTTATATTTATATTAATACCTATAATCGTAATTGAACAATTTCATATATTATATCTTATATTATATATATTTAATTTGTGTAGATACATTTATAATGACTAATATTTATATAGTTATATTAATATATATTTGGTTAATATTATATTAAAAATACTTAATTTGTTATATTTGAATATCTATAAAAATGTTAATGTGATTAATACTTACTTATATGTAATATTACTAAAAGTATTTTTTTTATATATGAAATGTTTATTTGGTAACATAATATCAATAATGGTAATAAAAGTTGCTTTTGATTATAATGATAATACTACTAATAATAATAACTATAAAAATAATGATTTTACAAATAATAATAATACTAATATTTATTTTAATATCTATAATGATAATAATACTACTAATAATAATAATACTAGTACTTATGATATTAATAAAAATAATAATGATAATAATAATAATGGTAATAGTAATACTACCTCAAAGAAGTATCCTTAAAAAAATGCCCAAGTCCGGGTTTGAACCCGCGACATCCCGCTAACCCGATAACATTCTAAACCAATCTTCCATTTATGCTTATCTGTTTTATCTCCAACCAATATATGTATAACTCGAACTTCTTTTTCTATTTTCTTCTTCTAAAATCTAACAACATGAAAGGCCCAAAATAGCCTTTAGTAAGCTGCAGCCCAACAGTTAAGATAGGCCCAAGAGCATTTAACCTAGTCCAATATTGTTTAAGTCCATTACTAATTGAGATTGTGGTACTGCTCGGCATTTGCAGAAAGGATGTAAACAAGTGTAGCAGCAAACGGCCACAACCCAATCCCTCATAGTATCATTAGCTTTTCATCATCTATCATCTAACGCATTATCATTATCTTAATCGTTTACGTTTCATCTTCACTATTATTCTATCGTCAAGGTATTTTTAATCTCCTTCATAATTATCATTGAACATCTTAAAATCCTAACTATATTTATTAACGGGTTTATCATCATCAACGGGTATGATTATCACGAATTCATACCTTCATCGTGTTGCCATCAACCACTACACTATTCCATCGTCATCATTCATATTACCACCCGAACTCATCATCATACGCATCACTAATATTCACATCATCAACCTACTTACACAATGTACTCATCCTAAAAGTTTTCCCATGATACCTTAACTCACTGCAACAAATACATACACGCAGCAGACATACAGCCCAATTTAATGAAAGGTGCTCTTAACTCGTTACAGTTTATATTCACAGCCCAATACAAAAACTAAATCGTGTAACATAACCCAATAGTTCTTATAACCCATTTAACAGACAAGAAGGCCCAAACTGTAATCGAATTCAGTTATTGTATGTCGACATTAGATTAATGATTAAACAGAAACAAGACTCCAGAGATTATTATTATAATTGCATCATCAATTCATCATCATCACCTCATCGACCATTATCCTAAACTTAAAGATAGCTCACCGACAACTAGTAATACTTTATATAAATAAATCGTAAGTGTAGCTTCTTTACAGCTCATAAAGTATTCTCTAATCATAATATCATTGAAATTCATTGTTTACTATCCACTTTATCGCCACATATATTTAATGGATGAAGCAAAAGAAACGGCAGTATTTATAAAAGAAACAATCGTTTAACAGCAATAGAAAAATTGGAAAGGTGATGAGTGTGTGGTTTTTGGGTTACGAAAGAGAACAAAAGGAAAAACTAATGATGGTAGCAGGAATCTTTAGGTGTTGTTGATTTAATGGTGGCGTTTGTAGAAGATTAAACAAAGATTGTGATAGGTGGTGGTGATAGGTTAACGGTTGATTGAAGATGGCGAGTTAATGTAGAATGCAACGAGGGTGGTTGTAGTCTTCATCAAAACAGCAAAACAAATTGTAGCAGCAACACGTGTGGTTGTGTTTGATCAACGAAAAGGAATAGATGAATGGTTGTAGTAGTAGTTCGAGGGTTATTTGGGTTGAATTTCTTTAAGAGTCAAAGGTAATTGTTTGGTGGTTTGGTAGGTGGTGGCTGTGGTTTACGGCTGTGGTGATGGAGGGTGATATGTGGACATGGGTAACAGTTATGGTGAAGAGGATTTCACAAAAATAAGTAGCAATCATCCAACAAAACATAATGATTTGTAGGGGTCTGGATGGTATTTTAAATCGGCATGTTAATCAGGAAATAACAATCCGTTTGTCTATGGTTTTTCAATGGTGGTTTTCGATTGTTATGGTGATTGTAAGAGTAAAACAGGAACATCAATATGGCAGCAGCAGGTCTCGATGGTATGGTGGTGATTGTTTTGGGTTCGTGTATACAGAAGTAGCAGTAGCAGAAAATGATGGTTTAGGTGACAGCTGTGATGGTTCGATGGTGTTTTTAAATGGTGTTCTTGCTTTGATTAATAAACGGAAACAGAAAGCTAATGGGTTTCTATCCTTTTCTTTTGTATTGTACTAGTAGAGAGTTATATAGATGGCCAGTGACGTTGCTACAACCAAATTGATTCAATCTACAATTATTTTGTAGTTCAATTTTCTCGACACCAAAATATTCTGTCAGACTAATAATATAAATAAATTCTAATCGATTCCAACTGGCTTTTGTTTGTTATTGATCATAAGGAATCAATTTGTACCGGATGGTTGACAAAAAAAATCAAATTATGATTCAGTTGGAAAACGATTGAGAACAGAAATACGTATGCAATTTCATTCATTTATATATAAATCCATATATATATATATATATATATATATATATATATATATATATATATATATATATATATATATTTTAAAATTTGGTTAAATATATTTGTGTACATATATATCTACTTTCTTATTTTTGATAATTAACTAATATAAATATACTAATACTATTAATATTAATATTAATAATACAAATAATAATAATATTATAAATAATAATATTATTGATAAAAACTAATAAAAATAAATGATAACTAATTATATAATATTATTAATAATAATGATAATTTCAATAATTTTAATTACTAGTAATAATAATATCAATGATAATAGTAATCTTATTTGTTATAATAATATTAATATTATTAATGATAATAATAGTATTAATAATATCATCACTTATATAAATCAAATTTTAGATATAATATTATTAATAATACAAATATTAATGTTACTATTAATAATAATACAGAAAGTAATGGGCATATTATTAATATATCATTTATACTTTATCTTGACATTACATGTAACATAACAACTTTTATTGAACATTTATTATTTATAAATTATATATATATATATATATATATATATATATATATATATATATATATATATATATATTATAATATACATATATGAATCATATCAATAGATTATTTTTAATAACAACCTTTTTATATTATATATTATTTTATGTATTCAATTCTACTGATTAATTGGCATTTTATTATTTCATACAATTATATATACATATATATATATATATATATATATATATATATATATATATATATATATATATATATATATATATATATATACACACACACATTTATTTATAAACAATTGTTCGTGAATCGTCGAGAGCAGTCGAAGGTCAATTGAATTCATGTAAACTGTTCCACAAATTTTGAGACTCAACTAAATAGACTTTGCTTATCATGTCAAAACCATATGAAGATCAAGTTTAAATTTGGTTAGAAATTTCTGGGTCGTCACAGTACCTACCCGTTAAAGAAATTTCGTCCCGAAATTTGATAGAGGTCGTCATGGTTAAAAATAAAAATGTTTTCATGACGATTTTGAGTTGATAAATAGAGTTTTATCAATATTGAGTAAAATGGATAAGATAAATCAATTACTCGAAGCGTAAGGATGAACCTATCACGAAAGAGTGAAATAAGTAAATGTAAGTTTGTCTTAAGCGGTGACGTAGTCACGGTGAATTTTCGGAATTCAAGAAAATCATTGAAATCTATATAAGATTTGATTCTTCGGTAATTAAGGAAATTAGGATTCTCTTTGACTAAATGCGATAATCTGTCACGATTGTTCTGTCTGATATTTCACTATAAATTTACCTTCTTCATTTACTTTTTATTTTGGAGTTCCATCTCTTTTGTTTTCTCTTCCCGAATTTAAGTCAAGCGAAAAATGGTACAGAATTCGTAGGTATGAAGTTTCGAATGAACATGAAAAATGTTCTAAGAAGGAAATCGTAATGGCACGATCTTGATTTATCAAATTACCAGAATACCTCGAAAAAGACCGAATCATCAAGAAAAATATTTTCTTGATATATTTAGAGGTTAAGTAGAATTCAAGAGTCATGTAACATGGCACATGATGACGTTATGATCTGTGAATCATCACGTTCCATTAGAAACTCAGCATGTCTTACTGTAATATAATCACGTTGATCAAGTGTCATTATATTATACTAACTCATGCTTCAGTTCCCAACACTACTTCAAAAACATTCTTAATTTAAACTCGAAGGTTTATAGAATATAGAAACTATACAGTTTCCTTTATGATGTAATACTGATAACGTGAGAAAATAGATGATTTCGGATAAGAATATTTATGAAGATATCTTCAGAAATATTGAGGATATTAATATTGAAAGATACGATAATATCTTAGAATTTTAGAATCAAATTGTGATGAAGAAATTCATTCACGATGATTTAGAGCGATTAAGGAGCAAGGTATTCGCTAAAGATTTCATCAGAAACAGAATCATCAGGATTCTTTATGTACAAGGAGTATCTTTATTTTTAATATCAATAGATTTATTTTTAATAACAACCTTTTTAATAACAACATTTTTATATTTTTAATATCTATGGTTATTCTTTATTCTTTATGTACAGAATCATATCAATAGATTTATTTTTAATAACAACCTTTTCATATTATATATTATTTTACGTATTCAATTCTACTGATTAATTGGCATTTTATTATTTCATACAATTATATTTACACACACACACACACACACACACACACACACACACACACATATATATATATATATATATATATATATATATATATATATATATATATATATATATATATATATATATATATATATATATATATATATATATATATATATATATACACATTTATTTATAAACAATTGTTCATGAATCGTCGAGAGCAGTCGAAGGGCAATTGAATTCATGCAAACTGTTCCACAAATTTTGAGACTCAATTAAATAGACTTTACTTATCATGTCGAAACCATATGAAGATCAAGTTTAAATTTGGTTGGAAATTTCCGGGTCGTCACATAGGACGGGTCCTTTCAGTTGGTATCAGAGCGGTGGTCTTAGAGAACCAGGTCTGCATTAGTGTATCTAACTGATAAGTCGTTAGGATGCATTAGTGAGTCTGGACTTCGACCGTGTCTGCATGTCAAAAGTTTTGCTTATCATTTTCGTCGGAAAATTACCTACTTATCATTCTTAGTCTAGACACATCTTATTGCATTGATTGCATGAATAGTGTATAGACAAAATTCATATCTTAGCGTATCTGCTAATTCATATCTTAGCGTATCTGTTACTGTAAGCTTTGCCTGACATATCCCGCAAATTCCTCCGCAATCTACGAAATCTTTTGCTCTATTTATATATAGATATTCTATGTAATTGGAATACCACCCGATAACCGAAAAATCATTTCATATCGAAAAATCCTTTATTCAATCATACGAAATGGAATTCGTCATTAGTTCAAGTCCCTCGGATTCCGAAATGGAATCCCACTCAAGCTCCGAAAGCATAGTGACTAGAATGGATTAACCAATCATCCATCATCTATTCTGGATGAATTGTGGATAGGTTCGTAGCCTCCTTAATCATTGGAGACCAGAAGAAAGCGATCCTTTCCATCCACCACATTGCCCTCTTGGCGAAGAACCTGAAGCACTTACCGGCGAACCTGCCCGAAACACCATTTTCACTCTCATTTCCAGAGTATCTCGTCACGATTATATACTATACCAAATTCTATATCTTATTTATCTGCTCGTTCGAACTGACAACCATCCCGGTGTAAAAGAAGAAGTCAACGAGCTTCGCGCTCGGGTATTGGTTTTGGAGAATATGGTGCAAAGATTACAAGCACCAGCAGCAGAACCGACAACAAAAGTACCATTACCACCACCAACAGCAACATCCGCATCCCCCACCTCAACATCACAATCTGTACCTCGAGCATCAACATCGTACTTACCATAGATACCAAGGAGTACTAATAAGAATCAACGAAGTATTGATTCATAACTTCATTGGAGAACTATTAGGCGGCGATTATGTAATCTCTAAAGTCTTAGAGATTATTTATTTTAGCTCAAACTAAAAAGTAAATGAGATTAATATCATATTAACTGATAAATCCATGATTACATCTGAAGAAAATATACATGTATATATGTTTTCATAAGGATTGTAATTAAAAATTCTTTTGTACAAACTGTTAATGGTGAAAATATTTTAACGGGTAGGTAATACCCGAGGAATATTTAGATTTCACATTAAGAAGTACACTGTACATTCTTCCAATCTGATTCAACAGTCATTTACTATCCTACTTACATCCACAGCTATACGTATCAGTTCACCACAGAATAACTATTTTCATTCAATTTCATATTTGGATTTTAACCTATCAGAATCCAACAAGTGGCATAATGAAGAAAACATTGGACAAAATAAAATTTGTTAGAAATAAATAAATTAACTATGAGAAATTCTGTTAAGAAATCACGCTAACAAAATCCTAGCTAACTGTTCCTAGCTAACTGTTAATTCTGTATTATATTTTATTTATCGTAATTTAATTATCGCAATTTATTTATCGCAATTTAAATTCTCGCAATTCTATTTATCGTCATTTAATTTCTGTATTTATTTTACGCACTTTAAATATCGGGACACGTATACAAGGTTTTGACATATCATATCGACGCATCTATATATATTATTTGGAATAACCATAGACACTCTATATGCAGTAATGACTAAGTTAGCTATACAGGGTTGAGGTTGATTCTATAATAATATATATACTTTAAGTTGTGACCGAGTCTGAGACAAGTATACAATGGGTCACGATACGTAGTAATTAATTTGAATATTATATATTAAACTATATATGAATTATTGAATTGCTAACTGTGGACTACTAACTGTGGACTACCAACATTGGACAATTAAAATGAATTAAAATATTGATTATAACATATGAAACTAAACAATTCTTCAAGTTTGCCACTTGATTTCATCTTAAACCTTATTTACGATTACAATCTGCGTTCAAACCTTTCATGATTCTTGAAAACACCTCAGGCGAGAGGATGAACCAACCGCACTTTATCTACGAAACGAAATATTTATGCATATATATATTGAAATGTCCCATTCGTATTGATTATAAACGTTCCATATTAATTGATTTCGTTGCGAGGTTTTGACCTCTATATGAGACGTTTTTCAAAGACTGCATTCATTTTTAAAACAACCATAACCTTTATTTTATCTATAAAGGTTTAAAAAGCATTACGTAGATTATCAACTAATGATAATCTAAAATATACCGTTTACACACGACCATTACATAATGGTTTACAATAAGAATATATTACATCAAAAATAAGTTTCTTGAATGCAGTTTTTACATAATATCATACAAGCATGAACTCCAAATCTTGTCCTTATTTTAGTATGCAACATCGGAAGCTCTTAATAATCACCTGAGAATAAACATGCTTAAAACGTCAACAAAAATGTTGGTGAGTTATAGGTTTAACCTATATATTATCAAATCATAATAATAGACCACAAGATTTCATATTTCAATATACATCCCATACATAGAGATAAAAATCATTCATATGGTGAACACCTGGTAACCGACATTAACAAGATGCATATAAGAATATCCCTTATCATTCCGGAAAATCCTTCGGACATGATAAAAACGAATTCGAAGTACTAAAGCATCCGGTACTTTGGATGGGGTTCGTTAGGCCCAATAGATCTATCTTTAGGATTCGCATCAATTAGTAGATCGGTTTACTAATTCTTAGGCTACCAAGCAAAAGGGGCATATTCAGCTTCAATTATTCACCCATATAATGTAGTTTCATTTACTTGTGTCTATTTCGTAAAACATTTATAAAACTGCATGTATTCTCATCCCAAAATATTAGATTTTAAAAGTGGGACTATAACTCACTTTCACAGATTTTTACTTCGTCGAGAAGTAAGACTTGGCCACTGGTCGATTCACCAACCTATAACAAATATGTACATATATATCAAAGTATATTCAAAATATATTTACAACATTTTTAATACGTTTTACTGTTTTAAGTTTATTAAGTCAGATGTCCTTGTTAGTAACCTACAACTAGTTGTCCATAATTAGATGTACAGAAATAAATTGATATATATTATCTTGAATCAATCCACGACCCATTGTATACACATCTCAGGCTAGATCACAACTCAAACTATATATATATTTAGAATCAACCTCAACCCTGTATAGCTAACTCCAACATTACTGCATATAGAGTGTCTATGGTTGTTCCAAATAATATATATGGATGGGTCGATATGATATGTCAAAACATTTGCATACGTGTCTATGGTATCCCAAGATTACATAATATATTAGAATACATGTATAATACAATATAAGTTAGCTAGGATATGATTTGTATAGAATTGTTACAATATTTCCCGTAGCTACAACAGTCAAAAAATATCCAATCTTGTTTTACCCATAACTTCTTCGTTTTAAATCCGTTTTGAGTGAATCAAATTGCTATGATTTCATATTGAATTCTATTTTATGAATCTAAATAGAAAAAGTATAGGTTTATAGTCGGAATTATAGGTTACAAGTCATTTTTGTAAAGGTAGTCATTTCAGTCGAAAGAACGACGTCTAGATGACCATTTTGGAAAACATACTTCCACTTTGAGTTTAACCATGATTTTTGGATATAGTTTCATGTTCATAAGAAAAAATCATTTTCCCATAAGAACAACTTTTAAATCAAAGTTTATCATAGTTTTTAATTAACTAACCCAAAACAGCCCGCGGTGTTACTACAACGGCGTATATCCGGTTTTACGGTGTTTTTCGTGTTTTTCGTGTTTTTCGGTTTTAAATCATTAAGTTAGCATATAATATAGATAAAGAACATGTGTTTAGTTGATTTTAAAAGTCAATTTAGAAGGATTAACTTTTGTTTGCGAACAAGTTTAGAATTAACTAAACTATGTTCTAGTGATTTCAAGTTTAAACCTTCGAATAAGATAGCTTTATATGTATGAATCGAATGATGTTAAGAACATCATTACTACTTAAAGTTTTGTGGATAAACCTACTAGAAAAGGGACAAATAGATCTAGCTTCAAAGGATCATTGGATGGCTTGAAAGTTCTTGAAGCAGAATCATGACACGAAAACAAATTCAAGTAAGATCATCACTCGAAATAAGATTGTTATAGTTATAGAAATTGAACCAAAGTTTGAATATGAGTATTACCTTGTATTAGAAAGATATCTTACTGTAAATAAGAAAGATTTCTTGAGGTTGGATGATCACTTTACAAGATTGGAAGTAAGCTAGCAAACTTGGAAGTATTCTTGATTTTCTGAAACTAGAACTTATAGAATTTATGAAGAACACTTAGAACTTCAAGATATAACTTGAGAGAGAACACTTAGATGAAGAAAATTGAAGAATGAAAGTGTTTGTAGGTGTTTTTCGTCGTTGGTATATGGATTAGATATAAAGGATGTGTAATTTTGTTTTCATGTAAATAAGTCATGAATGATTACTCATATTTTTGTAATTTTATGAGATATTTCATGCTAGTTTCCAAATGATGGTTCTCACATATGTTAGGTGACTCACATGGGCTTCTAAGAGCTGATCATTAGAGTGTATATACCAATAGTACATACGTTTAAAAGCTGTGTATTGTACGAGTATGAATAAAGGTGCATACGAGTAGAATTGTTGATGAAACTAAACGAGGATGTAATTGTAAGCATTTTTGTTAAGTAGAAGTATTTTGATAAGTGTCTTGAAGTCTTTCAAAAGTGTATGAATACATAATAAAACACTACATGTATATACATTTTAACTGAGTCGTTAAGTCATCGTTAGTCGTTAGATGTAAATTAGGTTCACGATCTTGTTAAATGTTGTTAACCCATTTTTTATTATATCTAAAGAGATATTAAATTATTACATTATCATGATATTATGATATATTAATATATCTTATTATGATATATATATATACAGTTAAATGTTGTTACAACGATAATCGTTACATATATGTCTCGTTTCGAAATCATTAAGTTAGTAGTCTTGTTTTTACATATGTAGTTCATTGTTAATACACTTAATGACATGTTTACTTATCATTTATCATGATTAAACATAGTGTATCAATATCTTAATATGATTCATATGTATTTAGTAAGACGTTATAACGATAATCGTTATATATATCGTTTCGAGTTTCTTAATTCAATAAACTCAATTTTATATATATAACTCATTGTTAAAATACCTAATGAGATACTTACTCATTATAATATTATTTTAACTATATATATAATCATATATATGTCATCATATAGTTTTTACAAGTTTTAACGTTCGTGAATCACCGGTCAACTTGGGTGGTCAATTGTCTATATGAAACCTATTTCAATTAATCAAGTCTTAACAAGTTTGATTGCTTAACATGTTGGAAATACTTGATCATGTAAATAACAATTTCATTTAATATATATAAACATGGAAAAGTTCGGGGCACTACAGATATGCACCTGAAAACACTCGGAACCTGAGTAAACGTTTAACATGTATCTGTGCTAGCTCCTTTGGCGTCGTATTACCGAAAATAACTTTGCAATCCTTTTCCCAAGTAGCTAATTTTGTCACAGCTTCAGCAAATCCATTTCAAATTTTCATTCTAATGAACTCTACTATAACTTTGATATTTAAGTTTCCTTTCGCAATCATTACCGGGGAACCGTTTATTCCTCACCACATTAGCAAAAATTTACCAGCAACTTCATTACCCATCGGATTAAGTCTCTCTAAAGAAACTATTATATTTGTTCATTAAAACCCTATCATGTACTCATCTGCATCTTGTAACGAGAATTGCTATACCAATTAACGAGAATCGGCAATCAGTATTTTGAATCTCGTAACATTTCTACATCAACAATTATATGTATACATATAACATTTATCTCCTAGAATTATGATCTTTCATTCTGAAATTCTGAAAAGTACTAAGTCTACGAACCAATACTCCAAGTTTTGAAAAAGCTGATGAAGCAGTGAAAACTGAAGACTGTCGTAACAGTTAAAAGTTTGATGACAAAGATTAGAGTGTTGAAAAAGCTCAAAGATTTTGAAACTAAAAAATGAATTGAGCAAATCATGAAGGAGACTCTGAACAAATTACAAGGACTAAACTTGTACATAAAGAATCCTGATGATTCTGTTTCTGATAAAATTGGTAGCAAATACCTTGCTCCTTAATTGCTCTAAATCATCGTGAATGTATTTCTTCATCACAATTTGATTCTAAAATTCTAAAATATTATCGTATCTTTCATTATTAATATCCTCAATATTTTTGAAGATATCTTCATAAATATTCTTGTCCGATATTAATTATCTCTCCGCACTATCTGTGTTGAATCATAAAAGAAACTGTTTTAGTTTCTAAAATTCTGAAAAATTTGAATTTGAATTATGGATGTTTTGAAGTAGTGTTGGAAATTGATGCATGAGTTAGTATAATATAATGACACTTGATCAACGTGATTATATTACAGTTAGTCATGCTGAGTTTCTAATGGAACGTGATGATTCACATATTATAACGTCATCATGTGCCATGTTACACGACTCTTACATTCTATTTAACCTCTAAAACATATCAAGAACATAATTACTTGATAGTTCTATCTTTCCCGAATATTCTGGTAATTTGACAAATCAAATCATGCTATTACCTTTCCTTTCTGCATAGGATATTATGATCATTTGAAACTTCATACTTACAAATTCTGGACCATTATTCGCTTGACTTAAAGTCGAGAGGAGAAAATAAAAGCATGGAGCTCCGAAATAGGAGGGAGAATAAAAAGCTCGATAACAACACCTAAACTACAAACCGTGTATATCAATATTTATCGCAACATAAAGACACGGGAGAATTAAAACCACTATAACCCCAAGGGCAAAGTAGAAATAAACAGATTCTTTCGCTGGAAGTTGGAAGAGGAGAATGATTGTTGCGATAGTAAGGATAAGGACAAGGATCAGAACTGGATTAAGCATTTTCACAATCTTTTGAGATTGAGAATTGAGTATAGGAGTGGTAAAAGTAATGGACGGAAGAAGTTAATTTATAAGTGAAATATCTGATAAAGAAATCAAGGCAGATTTTCGCATTTTATTCAAGAGATCCTAATTTCCTAAACTACCAAAGAATCAAATCTTATTACGAAGATTTTCTTCTAAATTCCTTGAATTCTCGAATTCAACCATGACTAGTGAAAAGTTATGATTAAACTTGTCTATCTTATTCACTATTTAGTGATAGCTCCAGTCGTACACCTCGAGTAATCAAATCGTTTTATCTATATTACTCAATAGTGATAAAACTCTATTTAACCACTCAAATTCGTCATGAAAGCATACATATTGTCAGCCATGATGATCTCTATCAAATTTCGAGGACGAAATTTCTTTAACGGGTAGGTACTATGACGACCCGGAAATTTCTGATCAAATTTAAACTTAATCTATATATGTGATCCTGACACGATAAGCAAAGTCTGTTAAACTGAATTTCAAAAACTAACTGTGTTCATGTATACATTTGACCTTTGACTAATTCCGATGATTCACGAATAGTAGTTTATGATTAGATAAGCATATATACATATAACAATCTGCAAAACAATTACAAAGTATTAATTGATATACTATGAGATAATTGTATCAATACATGATTAATATATTTAACTACTCGATATTTAAAACATAATTATAAATCCATATTAGTTTAATCATATATATATATATATATATATATATATATATATATATATATATATATATATATATATATATATATATATATATATATATATATATATATATATATATATATATGATTGATGAAAAGGATTACTGACTATTTTATATTAAATTAAAATATATAAATATTAATATACAAGATATCTTATTATGTGATATATAAGTAGCAATATATAATGTTAATATATTAAATTTAAGTATGAATTAGAATATAGTTGTCTTATTAACACTAATATCATCATATGTACATTAGTATCAATATTAGTATTATTGATATAATTATTATAAATATAGATATTAAAAATTCTAATAAAAGTTATGATAATAAAAATAATAATTTTAGATATAAATATTATTAGAAGAATAATTAAAACTATAATTTACATTTAAAATAAATTATCTACCATTAGTAAAACTTATCATATTATTTTTTCATTATCATTAGAAAATAATACATTTTTATCATTTTTATTATAAACAATATTATTATTATCAAATTCTCCAAAATTAGTATTATTGTAACTTATTATTAATATTAATATTATTATTATTATTATTATTATTAATATTTAATATTATTATTAGTATTTTAATATAATTATAATTAATTATTAAAATCTGTGATATAAATCGCAAATTAGGATTGGGAATCATTCAGGTTGCTTTCAAACTGTAGTTGATTTACAAAATTAGTACGAATCACTGCTTAATCAATAGAACAATCCAAATTTCTGTTAACCAACGATTATTCTTTTATATTTTTTTATATATATTTTTGTACTAATCGATTAAACCTTGTCGACCTATAATTGTCATAAAACGTGATCGAATCCAGTTGTAAAGGAGGCCAACTAACCTCACAATATCAATTATCACATACCACTACTTCTTACAGTTTTAATTCGTTTGAAATCATCAGAAAGTCCAAGAACACAGGCGACGGCCCTGTTCTTGGGTTGATTTTCCAGAGGTCAATTTCTTATCAAATTTTAAATTCTATAAATACAGTTCTATTAGGAATCATTCCAGTAAACTATCTGCAAAATATTATCTTCCAATTATTCTTATTTATTCTGAATTTTAGAGTCAAAGGTAAACTTTAAAAAGTCAAACATATTGTTCTTAGTTAAATTCGAATTCGTTTTTATATGTTAGGTACAATTGATGATTTAGAAAGATTATATAAACGATTCAAAATCTTTTTCATGTTCTAATTACTACCTAAAACGTATTTAAATTTCAAATTGAACTTTAAGTTCATCGAGTTCATAACTGTGATTGGCATCAATTTTAAACCGCTTGAATTTCAAAAATTTATAAATATAGTTATGTTAGGAATGTCCTAGTGAATATATCTGCAAGGTTTCAACTCTCAATTCTTTGAATCGAATTCGAATTTTTGAGTCAAATGTTATAATTCAAAAGTCAAAGTAATTGCTCATAGTAAAATTCGACTTTGTTTTGATGTTTTAGAATAAATATATGATTCAGATAGTTTACTGGAACAATTTAAGACCTTTTTCATTTTGTAATCGAAGCCTAAAACTTTCTTAAATTCAAAATCAGTAGTAGAGTTCATACGTTCTTTTTCTTTTTATTTATTTTTCTGTTCCAGCTTTTTTTTATTATTATTTATTTTTGGTTGTTTTAACTAATTTAGTTATTCAATAATGTTTTCTGTATAAATATCAAACCTTAAATTAACGAAATTAGAACTGTTAAAGTAATTGATTCTGGTTCAATTTTTGGAATCTTAAAGAAGAAGAGAGGAGAAAACAGAAGGGTTATATAAATATATGCTTGAGATATAATCAGAAAAATGCATACGGAGTAATGGTTGGGTATTGTTGTGGTTGAGCGGGAGGTCGCGGGTTCGAGTCTGACTATGGGCATTTCTTTTTACAAAAAGCTTAGGAAGGAAGGGGTATACACTTTTATTTTATCTCCATAATTATTATTATTGCTATTATTATGTTTATTATTATTATTATTATTATATTATTATTATTATTGTTGTTATTGTTATTTTTATTATTAGTAACGCTAAAAATAAGTGTTAGTTATTATTATTATGAATATAATTACAACTATAAATAATATTAATATTATTATCATTTTGTCACCAAGTAACATCATTAAAAATTATTAGGGTTATTATTATTAGTAGTAGTAATATTGATATAAGTATTATTATGATTAGGATATTATTATTATTATTATCATTAAGTATAAAAACTATCATTATTAAGTATTACGACTATTAGTTATTGATGTTATTATTACTAATGTAAGTATAACTACCATTTATTATTATTACCATAACCCTAGTTACAATTATGATTATTATTATGATTATTATTATTATTATTATTATTATTATTATTATTATTATTATTATTATTATTATTATTATTATTATTATTATTATTATTATTATTATTATTATTAGTATTATTATTAGTATTATTATTATTATTATTATTATTATTATTATTATTATTATTATTATTATTATTATTATTATTGTTATAACTAATATTATTATCAAAATAAACATTATTATTAAGTAATATGATTATTATTATTAATGAGATTTTTATTACTATTATTATAAGTATCAGTATTAACAAAATCATTATTAGTATTATTATTAATAAAGTTATTATTATTATTAGTAAATCATTATTATTAACAAAACTATCTTTTTAAAACAAATGAATATTTTGTGCATAAAATATACTTATTACATATATATTATAATTATATTAATATTTTACATAACTATATATATATCAAACCTATTAATATTATTTATATAAATATTTGCATATAACAAAACTATTAATTTCTAAATATAACACTAAACAATTATATATATAAATATGGATATATTAATATAACTATATAAATATTAATCATTTTAAATATATACACAAATTAAATATATATAATATATAAATTAAGATATAATAAATAAATTTGTTCAGTTACGATTATATGTTTTAATATATATATATACAAATGGTATAGGTTCGTGAATCCGAGGCCAACCCTACAATTGTTCAACGTCGTCATATGTATTTTTACTTCAAAATATAGTATTGTGAGTTTCATTTGCTCCCTTTTTAAATGCTTTTGCAATATATATGGTTCTTCGATGAATTGAAGTTTTTCGTTGATTTGGATTTCATCTAACGGAATAGTGAGATCTTCTTTAGCAAAACATTTCTTCAAATTCGAGACGTGAAAAGTGTTATGTACAGCCGCTAGTTGTTGAGGTAACTCAAGTCGGTAAGCTACTGGTCCGACACGATCAATAATCTTGAATGGTCCAATATACCTTGGATTTAATTTCCCTCGTTTACCAAATCGAACAACACCTTTCCAAGGTGCAACTTTAAGCATGACCATCTCTCCAATTTCAAATTCTATATCTTTTCTTTTAATGTCAGCGTAGCTCTTTTGTCGACTTTGGGCGGTTTTCAACCGTTGTTGAATTTGGATGATCTTCTCGGTAGTTTCTTGTATAATCTCCGGACCCGTAATCTGTCTATCTCCCACTTCACTCCAACAAATCGGAGACCTGCACTTTCTACCATAAAGTGCTTCAAACGGCGCCATCTCAATGCTTGAATGGTAGCTGTTGTTGTAGGAAAATTCTGCTAACGGTAGATGTCGATCCCAACTGTTTCTGAAATCCATAACACATGCTCGTAGCATGTCTTCAAGCGTTTGTATCGTCGTTTCGCTCTGCCCATCAGTTTGTGGATGATAGGCAGTACTCATATCTAGACGAGTTCCTAATGCTTGTTGTAATGTCTGCCAGAATCTTGAAATAAATCTGCCATCCCTATCAGAGATAATAGAGATTGGTATTCCATGTCTTGAGATGACTTCCTTCAAATACAGTCGTGCTAACTTCTCCATCTTGTCATCTTCTCTTATTGGCAGGAAATGTGCTGATTTGGTGAGACGATCAACTATTACCCAAATAGTATCAAAACCACTTGCAGTCCTTGGCAATTTAGTGATGAAATCCATGGTAATGTTTTCCCATTTCCATTCTAATATTTCGGGTTGTTGAAGTAGACCTGATGGTTTCTGATGCTCAGCTTTGACCTTAGAACACGTCAAACATTCTCCTACGTATTTAGCAACATCGACTTTCATACCCAGCCACCAAAAATATTTTTTGAGATCCTTGTACATCTTCCCCGTTCCAGGATGTATTGAGTATCTGGTTTTATGAGCTTCTCTAAGTACCATTTCTCTCATATCTCCAAATTTTGGTACCCAAATCCTTTCAGCCCTATACCGGGTTCCGTCTTCCCGAATATTAAGATGCTTCTCCGATCCTTTGGGTATTTCATCCTTTAATTTTCCCTCTTTTAAAACTCCTTGTTGCGCCTCCTTTATTTGAGTAGTAAGGTTATTATGAATCATTATATTCATAGATTTTACTCGAATGGGTTCTCTGTCCTTCCTGCTCAAGGCATCGGCTACCACATTTGCCTTCCCCGGGTGGTACCGAATCTCAAAGTCGTAATCATTCAATAATTCAATCCACCTACGCTGCCTCATATTCAGTTGTTTCTGATTAAATATGTGTTGAAGACTTTTGTGATCGGTATATATAATACTTTTGACTCCATATAAGTAGTGCCTCCAAGTCTTTAATGCAAAAACAACCGCGCCTAATTCCAAATCATGCGTCGTATAATTTTGTTCGTGAATCTTCAATTGTCTAGATGCATAAGCAATCACCTTCGTTCGTTGCATTAATACACAACCGAGACCTTGCTTTGATGCGTCACAATAAATCACAAAATCATCATTCCCTTTAGGCAATGACAATATAGGTGTCGTAGTTAACTTTTTCTTCAATAACTGAAACGCTTTCTCTTGTTCATCATTCCATTCAAATTTCTTCCCTTTATGCGTTAATGTAGTCAAGGGTTTTGCTATTCTGGAAAAGTCTTGGATGAACCTTCTGTAGTAACCAGCTAGTCCTAAAAATTGGCGTATGTGTTTCGGAGTTTTCGGGGTTTCCCACTTTTCAACAGTTTCTATCTTTGCCGGATCCACCTTAATACATTCTTTGTTCACTATGTGACCGAGGAATTGAACTTCTTCCAACCAAATTGCACACTTTGAAAACTTAGCGTTTAATTCTTCCTTCCTCAATACTTCTAACACCTTTCTCAAATGTTCACCGTGTTCTTGGTCATTCTTTGAGTAAATAAGTATGTCATCAATGAAAACAATGACAAACTTGTCAAGGTATGGTCCACTCACTCAGTTCATAAGGTCCATGAACACAGCTGGTGCATTAGTTAAACCAAACGGCATGACCATAAACTCGTAATGACCGTAACGTGTTCTGAAAGCAGTCTTTGGAATATCATCTTCTTTCACCCGCATTTGATGATACCCGGAACGTAAGTCAATCTTTGAATAAACAGACGAGCCTTGTAGTTGATCAAATAAGTCATCGATTCTCGGTAGTGGGTAGCGGTTCTTGATGGTAAGTTTGTTCAACTCTCAGTAGTCGATACACAACCTGAATGTACCATCTTTCTTCATGACAAATAAAACAGGAGCTCCCCACGGTGATGTGCTTGGTCGAATGAAACCACGCTCTAAAGGTTCTTGTAATTGACTTTGCAGTTCTTTCATCTAGCTGGGTGCGAGTCTGTAAGGAGCACGAGCTATTGGTGTAGCTCCTGGTACAAGATCTATTTGAAATTCAACTGATCGATGTGGGGGTAATCCCGGTAATTCTTTCGGAAATACATCGGGAAATTCTTTTGCAATGGGAACATCATTGATGCTCTTTTCTTCATTTTGTACTTTCTCGACGTGTGCTAGAACAGCATATCAACCTTTTCTTATTAGTTTTTGTGCCTTCAAATTACTAATAAGATGTAGCTTCGTGTTGCCCTTTTCTCCGTACACCATTAAGGGTTTTCCTTTTTCTAGTATAATGCGAATTGCATTTTTGTAACAAACGATCTCTGCTTTCACTTCTTTCAACCAGTCTATACCGATTATCACATCAAAACTCCCTAACTCTACTGGTATCAAATCAATCTTAAATGTTTCGCTAACCAGTTTAATTTCTCGATTCCGACATATATTATCTGCTGAAATTAATTTACCATTTGCTAATTTGAGTAAAAATTTACTATCCAAAGGCGTCAATGGACAACTTAATTTAGCACAAAAATCTCTACTCATATAGCTTCTATCCGCACCCGAATCAAATAAAACGTAAGCAGATTTATTGTCAATAAGAAACGTACCTGTAACAAGCTCCGGGTCTTCCTGTGCCTCTGCCGCATTAATATTGAAAATTTTTCCGCGACCTTGTCCATTCGTGTTCTCCTGGTTCGGGCAATTTCTAATAATGTGGCCCGGTTTTCCACATTTATAACAAACTACATTGGCATAACTTGCTCCGACACTACTTGCTCCGCCATTACTCGTTCCGACACCATTTGTTCCTTTCGTTCTATTAACCCCTGGTCCGTAGACCTCACACTTCGCGGCGCTATGACCATTTCTTTTACACTTGTTGCAAAATTTGGTGCAGAACCCCGAGTGATACTTTTCACACCTTTGGCATAGCTGCTTCTGATTGTTGTTGTTGTTGCGGTTATTATTGTTGTTGGGATGATTGTTGTAGTTGCTGTTATTGTTGTTGTTGTTGTTGTTGTTGTTGTTGTTGGGCCGTTTGTTGTAGTTGCGATTGATGTTACGATTGTTGGGATAATTTTTGCGATTATTGTTGTAATTGCTGTTGTTGTTGTATTGGTGATTCTTATCACCGTTTTCCTCCCACTTTCTTTTGACTTGCTTCACATTGGCCTCTTCAGCAGTCTGTTCTTTAATTCTTTCTTCAATCTGGTTCACTAGTTTGTGAGCCATTCTACATGCCTGTTGTATGGAGGCGGGCTCGTGTGAACTTATATCTTCTTGGATTCTTTCCGGTAATCCTTTCACAAACGCGTCGATCTTCTCTTCCTCATCTTCGAATGCTCCCGGACACTATAGGCACAATTCTGTGAATCGTCTTTCGTACGTGGTAATATCAAATCCTTGGGTTCGTAACCCTCTAAGTTCTTTCTTGAGTTTATTGACCTCGGTTCTGGGACGGTACTTCTCGTTCATCAAGTGCTTGAATGCTGACCACGGTAGTGCGTACGCATCGTCTTGTCCCACTTGCTCTAGATAGGTATTCCACCATGTTAACGCAGAACCTGTGAAGGTATGCGTAGCGTACTTCACTTTGTCCTCTTCAGTACACTTACTTATGGCAAACACCGATTCGACCTTCTCGGTCCACCGTTTCAATCCGATCGGTCCTTCGGTTCCATCAAATTCTAAAGGTTTGCAGGTAGTGAATTCTTTGTAGGTGCATCCTATACGATTTCCTGTACTGCTAGATCCAAGGTTATTGTTGGTATGTAGCGCAGCCTGTACTGCGGCTATGTTTGAAGCTAGAAAAGTACGAAATTCCTCTTCATTCATATTCACGGTCTGTCGAGTAGTCGGTGCCATTTCCTTCAAAATAGTCAAATGGAACAAGTTAATCATACAGAATATTAAGAGTAGTTAATAGTATTTCGTAGCATAATATGAACTCATTTATAAAAGCTTTTTCTTCATATTAGCGTTTTATAAGTTTAAATTCGGGTAGTACCTACCCGTTAAGTTCATACTTAGTAGCTAATATACAATTCAACTACTACAATTCTATATGAAAAACTGATTATAATAATATTTCGCGTTCAAACTTTTACTCAATATTTTACAAACTTACAATACCGCTTATTTTACATATAGCATGAAATATAGCACACAATAAATTTGATACAAGATGGTTGTGAAGATAATTCTAGCTAGTACACAAGTCGTTCAGCAAAGGCAATAAAGACACGTAATTCATACGTCCAGAAATAAGTTATGCATTCTGGTTTTACTAGGATTACTTCCCATCCTTGGTCTTGTGGAACATAACCATTATGGCCGTTGATAAGACAGCGTGTTGTAACGTCGTCAAAGGGACGAGGGTTACGTAATGTCCAACAGTCCCGTAACAATCTAAAAACCTCATTTCTTACCCCAATTACCGACTCCGTCACTTGTGGGAACGTTTTGTTTAATAGTTGTAGCCCGATGTTCTTGTTCTCACTTTGGTGAGAAGCGAACATTACTAATCCGTAAGCATAACATGCTTATTTATGTTGCATGTTAGCCGCTTTTTCTAAATCACGAAGTCCAATATTCGGATATATTGAGTCAAAATAATTTCTTAACCCATTGCGTAAAATAGCATTTGGGTTCCCCGCAATATATGCGTCAAAGTAAACACATCGTAACTTATGGATTTCCCAATGTGATATCCCCCATCTTTCGAAAGAATGCCTTTTATAAACCAAGGCATTCTTGCAACGTTCTTCAAATGTCTTACAAACTGATCTCGCCTTAAATAGTTGTGCCGAGGAATTCTGACCGACTCTAGACAAGATTTCATCAATCATGTCTCCGGGTAGGTCTCTTAAAATTTTAGGTTGTCTATCCATTTTGTGTTTTTATACTGTAAAATAGACAAGAGTTAGATTCATAAAAAAAATACTTATTAATACAAGCAATTTTTACATATATCATAAAGCATAAGCACACTATATTACATATATTACACCACACGAATACAACTATCTTATTCCGACTCGCTTGTTTCTTCTTCTTCGGTTTTGGTTCGTTTTGCCAAGTTTCTAGGGATATATGATGTTCCCCTAATACGAGCTGTCGTTTTCCACATTGGTTTAGAAAAACCTGGTGGTTTAGAGGTTCCCGGGTCATTGTTACAACTTAAGGACTTCGGGGGTTGACGATACATATAAAGTTCATCGGGGTTGGAATTAGATTTCTCTATTTTTATGCCCTTTTCCTTATTATTTTCTTTTGCCTTTTTAAATTCAGTTGGGGTAATTTCTATAACATCATCGGAATTCTCGTCGGAATCCGATTCATCGGAGAATTGGTAATCCTCCCAATATTTTGGTTCCTTGGCGGAAACACCATTGACCTTAATTAACCTTGGTCGGTTGGTTGAGGATTTTCTTTTACTTAACCGTTTTATTATTTCCCCTACCGGTTCTATTTCTTCATCCGGTTTCGATTCTTCTTCCGGTTCTGATTCTTCTTTCGGTTCCGACTCTTCTTCCGGTTCCTCTTCGGGAACTTGTGAATCAGTCCACGAATCATTCCAATTTACATTTGACTCTTCATTATTATTAGGTGAGTCAATGGGACTTGTTCTAGAGGTAGACATCTATCACATAATATCAAACGCGTTAAGAGATTAATATATCACATAATATTCACATGTTAAAAATATATAGTTTCCAACAAAATTTGTTAAGCAATCATTTTTCAAGTAAACACGATCGAAGTCCAGACTCACTAATGCATCATAACAAACTCGATAAGACACACTAATGCAAAATTCTGGTTCTCTAAGACCAACGCTCGGATACCAACTGAAATGTCCCGTTCTTATTGATTAAAAACGTTCCATATTAATTGATTTCGTTGCGAGGTTTTGACCTCTATATGTGTGACGATCCGGAAATTTCCGACCAAATTTAAACTTTATCTTTATATTATTCCGACGCGATAAGCAAAGTTTGTTAAGTTAAATCTCAAGAATTTTAAATTGTGTTCATACATTCATTATAACCTCGACCAAATTTCGACGATTCACGAACCGTTATATATAAATAAATATGTATATATATATATATATTATAACTTAAAAATATTAATACAGTATTAAACGTATAATACTTTACATGAACGTATTTGTTTCAATATGTTTATCGATGGAATTAGAAGATAATATCAAATGATTGATTTATCAGATACATTGTGATATGATTACGGGTCTATGTTATAAGGTCCACTGTGATTTAAGAAATCTATTCTTTTTGACGACATTCAAAAAATGGTAAAGTGATTTATAAGTAAGAACGTGGAGTGTAAATAACTTAGATGTTGGATATCGACAAGTTAAGTAACTCGACATTTTTCATTAAGATTATTTCATACGTTTATTTAACCTTTGAACTTTATCGCATGCTTCACCAACAGACTGTAATTTAAAAACTTAAAACCTATTATGAAAATATATGATTTTACTTTTCTAAAACGTTTTATGATATAACGATTTCCATTATTTTAACCTTTAAACAAAATGCTTCTTAAATATATTTAGTTTTGGAAAACAAAATTATCATATTTATTTGATTTAGTTTCAAACGTACAAAAACATTTTCATTTTAAAAAGAACTTTATTATTAAAACGTATATAACTTTTATAAATATCTAGAACCACTTTTAACAACTCATTACTTAACCAGTATGATAAAGATAACGATATTTATATTTTATTTTATTAAATATATATAATGATATTTATATTTTATTTTATTAAATATATATAACGATTTAAATTAATATTATATATATTTATACGCGTATTATACGTACATAGTTTTATACTCTTACTATACTTAAACTTTACCTTAACTTTAATAATTCATACTTTAATAATTCACTTTAATAATTCATACTTTAATAATTCATAATTTAATAATTCACTTTAATAATTCATACTTTAATAATTTACTTTAATAATTCATACTTTAATAATTCACTTTAATAATTCATACTTTAATAATTCACTTTAATAATTCATACTTTAATAATTCACTTTAATAATTCATACTTTAATAATTCAATTTAATAATTCATACTTTAATAATTCACTTTAATAATTCATACTTTAATAATTCAATTTAATAATTCATACTTTAATAATTCACTTTAATAATTCATACGTTAATAATTCACTTTAATAATTCATACTTTAATAATTCACTTTAATAATTCAAAAATCTATTATAAATAGAATTCAATAGGTTCCATTATTTGATAGAAACTTGAAAATATTTTCTCTAAACTCTCTCAATCGATTTACATATATATATTTACTCCGTATTATTTCAAGATATTATAAGTATACATAAAATATTATGACAGAGTGCTGTCCGAGTGATTTCGAAATTGTTTTTCGAGCGGGATAGAGCTAAGGAAATTATGGGTTAAAGCTATGGAGGTTATGGGTATGGTTCGGGAGTATTGCTCGTGAGTCAAACTAGTGTTTATCATCTCCGTTGCGTCTACGTACTTTTCCTGCAATATTGAATCTCAATATTGATACGTTCGTGAATCCAAGGCCAACATTGCACTTGTTCAATGACGTCATATGTATTTTTACTACAAAATACAGTATTGTGAGTTTCATTTGCTCCCTTTTTAATTGCTTTTGCAATATATTTTTGGGACTGAGAATACATGCGCTGTTTTTATAAATGTTTTACGAAATAGGCACAAGTACTAAAACTAATTCTACGTGGGTTTAAACCAAAAATATACCCTTAGCTTGGTAACATTAAACTACTTGTCTATGTACGGTAGGCGCGAATCCTAAAGATAGATCTATTGGGTCTAACAAGCCCCATCCTGACTATGGGATGCTTTAGTACTTCGAGGTTATTTTAAACACACCTGATCTGGTGTACTTCAGAGGGTAAAACATGAATGTTAAGGCTTGTTACCGGGTGCTTACAACTTATAGAATACTTTTATACACTTGCGAGTGTACATATATTTATAAACGGAAATCTTGTGGTCTATTAATATATTGAAATGATTGTTATGATAAACCTATGAACTCACCAACCTTTTGGTTGACACTTTAAAGCATGTTTATTCTCAGGTATTAAAGAAATCTTCCGCTATACATTAGCTCATTTTAAGGAAATTACTTGGAGTCATTCATGGCATATTTTAAAAGACGTTGCATTCAAGTCATTGAGTTCATCAAGATTATTATTAAGTCAATTATAGTTGGATGTATTATGAAATGGTGTGCATACCGTCAATTTTCGTTGTAAAGAAAGTTTGTCTTTTAAAAACGATTGCAATGTTTGTAAAATGTATCATATAGAGGTCAAATACCTCGCGATGTAATCAACTATTGTGAATTGTTTATAATGTATATGAACGGGTCCTTTCAGTTGGTATCAGAGCGGTGGTCTTAGCGAACCAGGTCTGCATTAGTGTGTCTAACTGATAGTCGTTAGGATGCATTAGTGAGTCTGGACTTCGACCGTGTCTGCATGTCAAAAGTTTCGCTTATCATTTTTGTCGGAAATCATCTGCTTATCATCTTTAGGAAATTACCTGCTCATTATTCTTAGTCTAGACATCTTTTACTGCATTGATTGCATGAATAAGTGTATAGACAAAATGCATATCTTAGCGTATCTGTTACTGTAGACCTTGCCTGATATCTCTCGTAAATTTCTCCGTAATTTAAGGGATCCTGGTACTATATATATCTATGCACATTATGCATTGAGAATACCATCCAACTATCAATTTCTGTCACTAAACTCTTCATACCAAAAATCTTTTATGTGATCGCTTAAGATGGCCTCTACGAATTGACCAAGTTCCTCTGACTCCGAAGACAGCGTGACAGGAGCACACCAACCAATCAACTACCGTGATTACTGGAGAAAATGGGGGTGGGTTCGTGACATACTCACCCTATGGAGAAGGGAAGAAGGTACTCCATATCATGAACCAAATCTACCACTTAACCTTGGAGTACTTGACCCGCTAATCGGCGAACCCGTTCGCAACACCGTTTATACCCTTTTTGCAAGAATTCTTCGTCTTGAGACTACCATTAACGGAACTAGAGAAGATATCCGACCTTTACCTCACACCGATAACCAACCAGGGTTAGTAGAAGAAGTTAAAGAACTCGGAGCTCGAGTGTTAACTTTAGAGAGCACGGTACAAAATTTGCAAGCACCTGCAGTATCACCAACACCAGTAACATCACCAGCCTCAGCACCAACATCACTAGTACCACCAACAACAACATCCGCATCACCAGCTTCGACATCTCATTCTGTAGCTCGAGTATAATCATCGTTCTACATGACGTTCTACATCATTTATTTTCATTCGACATAGCGATTATGTAATCTCTAATATTTTAGAGATTATATATTCTTGTTCTAACGGTAAATCAAATAAGTTTAATATCATATTGACTCATTAAATCCGTGACTACATCCGAAAAAAAATATATAGGTATATATATTTTTTTTTCATAAAGATTGTAATTAAAAATTCTTTCGTACAAACTGTTAATGGTGAAAATATTTTAACGGGTAGGTAATACATGAGGAATATTTAGATTTCACATTAATAAGTTACATTGTACATTCTTCGAATCTGATTCAACAGTCATTTACTATCCTACTTACAACCACCGATATACATATCCGTTCACCGCAGAATAATCATTTTCATCCAATTTTATATTTGGATTTTGGCCTATCAGAATCCAACAAGTGGCATAATGAAGAAAACATTGGACAAAATAAAATTTGTTAGAAACAAACAAATTAACTATGAGAAATTTTGTTAAGAATCCACGCTAACTGTTCCTAGCTAACTGTTCCTAGCTAACTGATTACATTTTATTTATCGCAATTTATTTATCGCAATTTATATTCTTGCAATTTTATTTATCGTCATTTAATTTATGTTATTTATTTTTACGCACTTTAAATATCGAGACACGTATACAAGTTTTGACATATCATATCGACGCATATATATATATTATTTGGAATAACCATAGACACTCTATATGCAGTAATGCTGGAGTTAGCTATACAGGGTTGAGGTTGATTCTACAATAATATATATACTTTGAGTTGTGATCGAGTCTGAGACATGTATACGGATCACGATACGTATTAATTAATACGAATATTATATATTAAACTATATATGAATTATTGGACTGTTAATTGTGGACTATCGACTGTGGACTAATAACATTGGACAATTAAAATGAATTAAAATTTTGATTATAACATATGAAACTAAACAATTCTTCAAGTTTGCCACTTGATTTCATTCTAAACTTCATTTGTATCTTGACGATTACAATCTGCATTCAAATCTTTCATGATTCTTGAAAACACCTCAATCGAGAGGATAAATTAACCGCACTTCATCTATGGAAGAAAATATCGATGCATATAGTTATGCACCTGAAAACACTCGGAACCTGAGTAAACGTTTAACACGTATCGGTGCTAGCTCCCTGGGCGTTATTATTACCGAAAATCACTTTGCAATTCCTTTTCAAAGTAGCAAATTTTGTCACAGCTCCAGCAAATCAACTTCGACTTTTCGTTCGAAACAACCATATCATAATTTTGATATATATATGCGTGCTCTTTATTGTTACCGGGGAACCTTTTATATTCCACCATATTACCATCAACGTTTAATCATCTAAAAACACAATTCTTTTGAAACCACCTCGGATTGATAACCGATGACCAGATATGGTAACATTAAATGCAGAGGAAACAACAAATCGTAGATGGTCTAAACGGTCAAAAGCTTGATAATAAAGAATGGAATGTTGGGAACGCTCGATAGAAAATTTGGTACTGAAAAACAGATTGAGCTAACCATGAAGGAGACCAAGGACAAATATAAGGACCAAACCCTATATTCAAAGAATCCAGGTAATTCTAGATCCGATGAAATCTTTAGAGAATATCCTGCTTCGAAGTCATGTTAAAATCTTGCAAAAAATCTTTCTTCATCAACCTTCGATCTTAGAAATTCCAAAAATATCATCATAAATATCTTCGATATTTCTGAGGATATTTTCATAAGTATTCTTGTCCGAAATCATTTATCTCTTCGCGATATCAGTGTTATATCATAAAGGAAACTGTTTAGTTTCTAAAATCTGAAATCTTCGAGTTTGAAGTATGAATGTTTTCGAAGTAGTATTGGGAACTGAAGCATGAGTTAGTATAATATAATGACACTTGATCAACGTGATTATATTATAGTAAGTCATGCTGAGTTTCTAATGAAACATGGTGATTCACATACCATAACGTCATCATGTGCCATGTTCCGCGACTCTTACATTCTATCTAATCTCTAAACATATCAAGAACATAATTTCTTGATAATTCTGTCTTTTCTCTTGAATTCTGGTAATTAACCAATCAAGATCGTGCTATTACAATTTCTTCCTTAGAATATTAGTCATGTTCATTCGAAACTCCATACTTACGAATTCTGAACCATTATTCGCTGACTTAAAGTCAAGAAGAGAAAACAAAAGGATGGAACTCCAAAATATAAAGGAAATAAAGAGGGTGGATTTATAATGAAATATCCGACAGAGCAATCAAAATAGATTATCGCATTTAACCAAAGAAGATCCTATTCCTTAATCTCCGAAGAATCAAATTTTATTCAGATTTTAAAGATTTCTTTAAATCCCTTGAATTCCAGAAATCCACCGTGACTACGTCAAAAGTTAAATTTCTATCTCAAACTGTTGTGACAGCTACCCTCGTACGCTTCACATAATCGAATCCTTTTATCTACATTACTCAGTAATGATGAAACTCTATTTATCAACACATATTCGTCATGAAAACAGTTTTATGGTTAACCATGACGACCTTACTCAAATTTCGGGACGAAATTTCTTTAACGGGTAGGTACTGTGACGATTCGGAAATTTCTGACCAAATTTAAACTTTATCTTTATATTATTCCGACACGATAAGCAAAGTTTGTTAAGTTAAATCTCAAGAATTTTAAATTGTGTTCATACATTCATTATAACCTTGACCAAATTTCGACGATTCACGAACCGTTATATATAAATAAATATGTATATATATGTATATATATATATATTATAACTTAAAAATATTAATACAGTATTAAACGTATAATACTTTACATGAACGTATTTGTTTCAATATGTTTATCGATGGAATTAGAAGATAATATCAAATGATTGATTTATTAGATACATTGTGATATGATTACGGGTCTATGTTATAAGGTCCACTGTGATTTAAGAAATCTATTCTTTTTGACGACATTCGAAAAATGGTAAAGTGATTTATAAGTAAGAACGTGGAGTGTAAATAACTTAGATGTTGGATATCGACAAGTTAAGTAACTCGACATTTTTCATTAAGATTATTTCATACGTTTATTTAACCTTTGAACTTTATCGCATGCTTCACCAACAGACTGTAATTTAAAAACTTAAAACCTATTATGAAAATATATGATTTTACTTTTCTAAAACGTTTTATGATATAACGATTTCCATTATTTTAACCTTTAAATAAAATGCTTCTTAAATATATTTAGTTTTGGAAAAAAAAATTATCATATTTATTTGATTTAGTTTCAAACGTACAAAAACGTTTTTAGTTTAAAAAGAACTTTATTATTAAAACGTATATAACTTTTATAAATATCTAGAACCACTTTTAACAACTCATTACTTAACCAGTATGATAAAGATAACGATATTTATATTTTATTTTATTAAATATATATAACGATATTTATATTTTATTTTATTAAATATATATAACGATTTAAATTAATATTATATATATTTATACGCGTATTATACGTAAATAGTTTTATACTCTTACTATACTTAAACTTTACCTTAACTTTAATAATTCATACTTTAATAATTCACTTTAATAATTCATACTTTAATAATTCACTTTAATAATTCATAATTTAATAATTCACTTTAATAATTCATACTTTAATAATTCACTTTAATAATTCATACTTTAATAATTCACTTTAATAATTCATACTTTAATAATTCACTTTAATAATTCATACTTTAATAATTCACTTTAATAATTCATACTTTAATAATTCAATTTAATAATTCAATTTAATAATTCATACTTTAATAATTCACTTTAATAATTCATACTTTAATAATTCAATTTAATAATTCATACTTTAATAATTCACTTTAATAATTCATACGTTAATAATTCACTTTAATAATTCGTACTTTAATAATTCACTTTAATAATTCAAAAATCTATTATAAATAGAATTCAATAGGTTTCATTATTTGATAGAAACTTGAAAATATTTTCTCTAAACTCTCTCAATTGATTTACATATATATATTTACTCCTTATTATTTCAAGATATTATAAGTATACATAAAATATTATGACAGAGTGCTGTCCGAGTGATTTCGAAATTGTTTTTCGAGCGGGATAGAGCTAAGAAAATTATGGGTTAAAGCTATGGAGGTTATGTGTAGTGACCCGAACTTTTCCATGTTTATATATATTAATTGAGATTGATATTTACATGATTAAATGTTTCCAACATGTTAAGCAATCAAACTTGTTAAGACTTGATTAATTGAAATATGTTTCATATAGACAATTGACCACCCAAGTTGACCGGTGATTCACGAACGTTAAAACTTGTAAAAACTATATGATGACATATATATGGATATATATATAGTTAACATGATACTATGATAAGTAAACATATCATTAAGTATATTAACAATGAACTACATATGTAAAAACAAGACTACTAACTTAATGATTTTTAAACGAGACATATATGTAACGATTATCGTTGTAAAGACATTTAATGTATATATATCATATTAAGAGATATTCATACATGATAATATCATGATAATATAATAATTTAAAATCTCATTTGATATTATAAACATTGGGTTAACAACATTTAACAAGATCGTTAACCTAAAGGTTTCAAAACAACACTTACATGTAACGACTAACGATGACTTAACGACTCAGTTAAAATGTATATACATGTAGTGTTTTAATATGTATTTATACACTTTTGAAAGACTTCAATACACTTATCAAAATACTTCTACTTAACAAAAATGCTTACAATTACATCCTCGTTCAGTTTCATCAACAATTCTACTCGTATGCACCCGTATTCGTACTCGTACAATACACAGCTTTTAGATGTATGTACTATTGGTATATACACTCCAATGATCAGCTCTTAGCAGCCCATGTGAGTCACCTAACACATGTGGGAACCATCATTTGGCAACTAGCATGAAATATCTCATAAAATTACAAAAATATGAGTAATCATTCATGACTTATTTACATGAAAACAAAATTACATATCCTTTATATCTAATCCATACACCAACGACCAAAAACACCTACAAACACTTTCATTCTTCAATTTTCTTCATCTAATTGATCTCTCTCAAGTTCTATCTTCAAGTTCTAAGTGTTCTTCATAAATTCCAAAAGTTCTAGTTTCATAAAATCAAGAATACTTTCAAGTTTGCTAGCTCACTTCCAATCTTGTAAGGTGATCATCCAACCTCAAGAAATCTTTGTTTCTTACAGTAGGTTATCATTCTAATACAAGGTAATAATCATATTCAAACTTTGGTTCAATTTCTATAACTATAACAATCTTATTTCAAGTGATGATCTTACTTGAACTTGTTTTCGTGTCATGATTCTGCTTCAAGAACTTCGAGCCATCCAAGGATCCATTGAAGCTAGATCCATTTTTTTCTTTTCCAGTAGGTTTATCCAAGGAACTTAAGGTAGTAATGATGTTCATAACATCATTTGATTCATACATATAAAGCTATCTTATTCGAAGGTTTAAACTTGTAATCACTAGAACATAGTTTAGTTAATTCTAAACTTGTTCGCAAACAAAAGTTAATCCTTCTAACTTGACTTTTAAAATCAACTAAACACATGTTCTATATCTATATGATATGCTAACTGAATGATTTAAAACCTGGAAACACGAAAAACACCGTAAAACCGGATTTACGCCGTCGTAGTAACACTGCGGGCTGTTTTGCGTTAGTTAATTAAAAACTATGATAAACTTTGATTTAAAAGTTGTTATTCTGAGAAAATTATTTTTATTATGAACATGAAACTATATCCAAAAATTATGGTTAAACTCAAAGTGGAAGTATGTTTTCTAAAATGGTCATCTAGACGTCGTTCTTTCGACTGAAATGACTACCTTTACAAAAACGACTTGTAACTTATTTTTCCGACTATAAACCTATACTTTTTCTGTTTAGATTCATAAAATAGAGTTCAATATGAAACCATAGCAATTTGATTCACTCAAAACGGACTTAAAATGAAGAAGTTATGGGTAAAACAAGATTGGATAATTTTTCTCATTTTAGCTACGTGAAAATTGGTAACAAATCTATTCCAACAATAACTTAATCAACTTGTATTGTATATTATGTAATCTTGAGATACCATAGACACGTATACAATGTTTCGACCTATCATGTCGACACATCTATATATATTTCGGAACAACCATAGACACTCTATATGTGAATGTTGGAGTTAGCTATACAGGGTTGAGGTTGATTCCAAAATATATATAGTTTGAGTTGTGATCAATACTGAGATACGTATACACTGGGTCGTGGATTGATTCAAGATAATATTTATCGATTTATTTCTGTACATCTAACTGTGGACAACTAGTTGTAGGTTACTAACGAGGACAGCTGACTTAATAAACTTAAAACATCAAAATATATTAAAAGTGTTGTAAATATATTTTGAACATAGTTTGATATATATGTATATATTGTTATAGGTTCGTGAATCAACCAGTGGCCAAGTCTTACTTCCCGACGAAGTAAAAATCTGTGAAAGTGAGTTATAGTCCCACTTTTAAAATCTAATATTTTTGGGATGAGAATACATGCAGGTTTTATAAATGATTTACAAAATAGACACAAGTACGTGAAACTACATTCTATGGTTGAATTATCGAAATCGAATATGCCCCTTTTTATTAAGTCTGGTAATCTAAGAATTAGGGAACAGACACCCTAATTGACGCGAATCCTAAAGATAGATCTATTGGGCCTAACAAACCCCATCCAAAGTACCGGATGCTTTAGTACTTCGAAATTTATATCATATCCGAAGGGTGTCCCGGAATGATGGGGATATTCTTATATATGCATCTTGTTAATGTCGGTTACCAGGTGTTCACCATATGAATAATTTTTATCTCTATGTATGGGATGTGTATTGAAATATGAAATCTTGTGGTCTATTATTATGATTTGATATATATAGGTTAAACCTATAACTCACCAACATTTTTGTTGACGTTTTAAGCATGTTTATTCTCAGGTGATTATTAAGAGCTTCCGCTGTTGCATACTTAAATAAGGACGAGATTTGGAGTCCATGCTTGTATGATATTGTGTAAAAACTGCATTCAAGAAACTTATTTTGTTGTAACATATTTGTATTGTAAACCATTATGTAATGGTCGTGTGTAAACAGGATATTTTAGATTATCATTATTTGATAATCTACGTAAAGGTTTTTTTTAAAACCTTTATCTATGAAATAAAGGTTATGGTTTGTTTTAAAAATGAATGCAGTCTTTGAAAAACGTCTCATATAGAGGTCAAAACCTCGCAACGAAATCAATTAATATGGAACGTTTTTAATCAATAAGAACGGGACATTTCAGTTGGTATCCGAGCGTTGGTCTTAGAGAACCAGAATTTTGCATTAGTGTGTCTTATCGAGTTTGTTAGGATGCATTAGTGAGTCTGGACTTCGACCGTGTTTACTTGAAAAATGATTGCTTAACAAATTTTGTTGGAAACTATATATTTTTAACATGTGAATATTATGTGATATATTAATCTCTTAACGCGTTTGATATTATGTGATAGATGTCTACCTCTAGAACAAGTCCCATTGACTCACCTAATAATAATGAAGAGTCAAATGTAAATTGGAATGATTCGTGGACTGATTCACAAGTTCCCGAAGAGGAACCGGAAGAAGAGTCGGAACCGGAAGAAGAATCGGAACCGGAAGAAGAATCGGAACCGAATGAAGAAATAGAACCGGTGGGGGAAATAATAAAACGGTTAAGTAAAAGAAAATCCTCAACCAACCGACCAAGGTTAATTATGGTCAATGGTGTTTCCGCCAAGGAAGCAAAATATTGGGAGGATTACCAATTCTCCGATGAATCGGATTCCGAAGAGAATTCCGATGATGTTATAGAAATTACCCCAACTGAATTTAAAAAGGCAAAAGAAAATAATAAGGGAAAGGGCATAAAAATAGAGAAATCTAATTCCAACCCCGATGAACTTTATATGTATCGTCAACCCCCGAAGTCCTTAAGTTGTAACAATGACCCGGGAACCTCTAAACCACCAGGTTTTTCTAAACCAATGTGGAAAATTACGGCTCGTATTAGGGGAACATCATATATCCCTAGAAACTTGGCAAAACGAACCAAAACTGAAGAAGAAGAAGAAACAAGCGAGTCGGAATAAGATAGTTGTATTCGTGTGGTATAATATATGTAATATAGTGTGCTTATGCTTTATGATATATGTAAAAATTGCTTGTATTAATAAGTATTTTTTTTATGAATCTAACTCTTGTCTATTTTACAGTATAAAAACACAAAATGGATAGACAACCCAATATTTTAAGAGACCTACCCGGAGACATGATTGATGAAATCTTGTCTAGAGTCGGTCAGAATTCTTCGGCACAACTATTTAAGGCGAGATCAGTTTGTAAGACATTCGAAGAACGTTCCAAGAATGCCTTGGTTTATAAAAGGCTTTCGTTCGAAAGATGGGGGATATCACATTAGGAAATCCATAAGTTACGATGTGTTTACTTTGACGTATATATTGCGGGGAACCCAAATGCTATTTTACGCAATGGGTTAAGAAATTATTTTGACTCAATATATCCGAATATTGGACTTCGTGATTTAGAAAAAGCGGCTAACATGCAACATAAAGAAGCATGTTATGCTTACGGATTGGTAATGTTCGCTTCTCACCAAAGTGAGAACAAGAACATCGGGCTACAACTATTAAACAAAACGTTCCCACAAGTGACGGAGTCGGTAATTGGGGTAAGAAATGAGGTTTTTAGATTGTTACGGGACTGTTGGACATTACGTAACCCTCATCCCTTTAACGACGTTACAACACGCTGTCTTATCAACGGCCATAACGGTTATGTTCCACAAGACCAAGGATGGGAAGTAGTCCTAGTAAAACCAGAATGCATGACTTGTCTCTGGACGTATGAATTACGTGTCTTTATTGCCTTTGCTGAACGACTTGTGTACTAGCTAGAATTATCTTCACAACCATCTTGTATCAAATTTATTGTATGCTATATTTCATGCTATATGTAAAATAAGCGGTATTGTAAGTTTGTAAAATGTTGTGTAAAAGTTTGAACGCGAAATATTATTATAATCAGTTTTTCATATAGAATTGTAGTAGTTGAATTGTATATTAGTTACTAAGTATGAACTTAACGGGTAGGTACTACCCGAATTTAAACTTATAAAACGCTAATATGAAGAAAAAGCTTTTATAAATGAGTTCATATTATGCTACGAAATACTATTAACTACTCTTAATATTCTGTATGATTAACTTGTTCCATTTAACTATTTTGAAGGAAATGGCACCGACTACTCGACACACCGTGAATATGAATGAAGAGGAATTCCGTACTTTTCTAGCTTCAAACATAGCCGCAGTACAGGCTGCGCTACATACCAACAATAACCTTGGATCTAGCAGTACAGGAAATCGTGTAGGATGCACCTACAAAGAATTCACTGCCTGCAAACCTTTGGAATTTGATGGAACCGAAGGACCGATCGGATTGAAACGGTGGACCGAGAAGGTCGAATCGGTGTTTGCGATAAGTAAGTGTACTGAAGAGGACAAAGTGAAGTACGCTACGCATACCTTCACAGGTTCTGCGTTAACATGGTGGAATACCTATCTAGAGCAAGTGGGACAAGATGATGCGTACGCACTACCGTGGTCAGCATTCAAGCACTTGATGAACGAGAAGTACCGTCCCAGAACCGAGGTCAATAAGCTCAAGACAGAACTTAAAGGGTTACGAACCCAAGGATTTGATATTACCACGTACGAAAGATGATTCACAGAATTGTGTCTATTGTGTCCGGGAGCATTCGAAGATGAGGAAGAGAAGATCGACGCGTTTATGAAAGGATTACCGGAAAGAATCCAAGAAGATATAAGTTCACACGAGCCCACCTCCATACAACAGGCATGTAGAATGGCTCACAAACTCGTGAACCAGATTGAAGAAAGAATTAAAGAACAGACTGCTGAAGAGGCCAATGTGAAGCAAGTCAAAAGAAAGTGGGAGGAAAACGGTGATAAGAATCACCAATATAACAACAACAGCAATTACAACAATAATCGCAACAATTATCCCAACAATCGCAACATCAATCGCAACTACAACAAACAGCCCAACAACAACAACAACAACAACAACAACAACAACAACAACAGCAACTACAACAATCATCCCAACAACAATAATAACCGCAACAACAACAACAACAACAACAATCAGAAGCAGCTATGCCAAAGGTGTGAAAAGAATCACTCGGGGTTCTGCACCAAATTTTGCAACAAGTGTAAAAGAAATGGTCATAGCGTGGCGAAGTGTGAGGTCTACGGACCAGGGGTTAATAGAACGAAAGGAACAAATGGTGTCGGAATGAGTAATGGCGGAGCAAGTAGTGTCGGAGCAAGTTATGCCAATGTAGTTTGTTATACATGTAGAAAACCGGGCCACATTATTAGAAATTGCCCGAACCAGGAGAACACGAATGGACAAGGTCGCGGAAGAGTTTTCAATATTAATGCGGCAGAGGCACAGGAAGACCCGGAGCTTGTTACGGGTACGTTTCTTATTGACAATAAATCTGCTTACGTTTTATTTGATTCGGGTGCGGATAGAAGCTATATGAGTAGAGATTTTTGTGCTAAATTAAGTTGTCCATTGACGCCTTTGGATAGTAAATTTTTACTCGAATTAGCAAATGGTAAATTAATTTCAGCAGATAATATATGTCGGAATCGAGAAATTAAACTGGTTAGCGAAACATTTAAGATTGATTTGATACCAGTAGAGTTAGGGAGTTTTGATGTGATAATCGGTATGGACTGGTTGAAAGAAGTGAAAGCGGAGATCGTTTGTTACAAAAATGCAATTCGCATTATACGAGAAAAAGGAAAACCCTTAATGGTGTACGGAGAAAAGGGCAACACGAAGCTACATCTTATTAGTAATTTGAAGGCACAAAAACTAATAAGAAAAGGTTGCTATGCTGTTCTAGCACACGTCGAGAAAGTACAAACTGAAGAAAAGAGCATCAATGATGTTCCCATTGTAAAAGAATTTCCCGATGTATTTCCGAAAGAATTACCGGGATTACCCCCACATCGATCCGTTGAATTTCAAATAGATCTTGTACCAGGAGCTGCACCAATAGCTCGTGCTCCTTACAGACTCGCACCCAGCGAGATGAACAGAACTACAAAGCCAATTACAAGAACTTTTAGAGCGTGGTTTCATTCGACCAAGCACATCACCGTGGGGAGCTCCTGTTTTTTTTTGTCAAGAAGAAAGATGGTACATTCAGGTTGTGTATCGACTACCGAGAGTTGAACAAACTTACCATCAAGAACCGCTACCCACTACCGAGAATCGATGACTTATTTGATCAACTACAAGGCTCGTCTGTTTATTCAAAGATTGACTTACGTTCCGGGTATCATCAAATGCGGGTGAAAGAAGATGATATTCCAAAGACTGCTTTCAGAACACGTTACGGTCATTACGAGTTTATGATCATGCCGTTTGGTTTAACTAATGCACCAGCTGTGTTCATGGACCTTATGAACCGAGTGTGTGGACCATACCTTGACAAGTTTGTCATTGTTTTCATTGATGACATACTTATTTACTCAAAGAATGACCAAGAACACGGTGAACATTTGAGAAAGGTGTTAGAAGTATTGAGGAAGGAAGAATTGTACGCTAAGTTTTCAAAGTGTGCATTTTGGTTGGAAGAAGTTCAATTCCTCGGTCACATAGTGAACAAAGAAGGTATTAAGGTGGATCCGGCAAAGATAGAAACTGTTGAAAAGTGGGAAACCCCGAAAACTCCGAAACACATAAGCCAGTTTTTAGGACTAGCTGGTTACTACAGAAGGTTCATCCAAGACTTTTCCAGAATAGCAAAACCCTTGACTGCATTAACGCATAAAGGGAAGAAATTTGAATGGAATGATGAACAAGAGAAAGCGTTTCAGTTATTGAAGAAAAAGCTAACTACGGCACCTATATTGTCATTGCCTGAAGGGAATGATGATTTTGTGATTTATTGTGATGCATCAAAGCAAGGTCTCGGTTGTGTATTAATGCAACGAACGAAGGTGATTGCTTATGCGTCTAGACAATTGAAGATTCACGAACAAAATTATACGATGCATGATTTGGAATTAGGCGCGGTTGTTTTTGCATTAAAGACTTGGAGGCACTACTTATATGGGGTCAAAAGTATTATATATACCGACCACAAAAGTCTTCAACACATATTTAATCAGAAACAACTGAATATGAGGCTGCGTGGGTGGATTGAATTATTGAATGATTACGACTTTGAGATTCGTTACCACCCGGGGAAGGCAAATGTGGTAGCCGATGCCTTGAGCAGGAAGGATAGAGAACCCATTCGAGTAAAATCTATGAATATAATGATTCATAATAACATTACTACTCAAATAAAGGAGGCGCAACAAGGAGTTTTAAAAAAAGGAAATTTAAAGGATGAAATACCCAAAGGATCGGAGAAGCATCTTAATATTCAGGAAGACGGAACCCGGTATAGGGCTGAAAGGATTTGGGTACCAAAATTTGGAGATATGAGAGAAATGGTACTTAGAGAAGCTCATAAAACCAGATACTCAATACATCCTGGAACGGGGAAGATGTACAAGGATCTCAAGAAACATTTTTGGTGACCGGGTATGAAAGCCGATGTTGCTAAATACGTAGGAGAATGTTTGACATGTTCTAAGGTCATAGCTGAGCATCAGAAACCATCAGGTCTACTTCAACAACCCGAAATCCCGGAATGGAAATGGGAAAACATTACCATGGATTTCATCACTAAATTGCCAAGGACTGCACGTGGTTTTGATACTATTTGGGTAATAGTTGATCGTCTCACCAAATCAGCGCACTTCCTGCCAATAAGAGAAGATGACAAGATGAAGAAGTTAGCACGACTGTATTTGAAGGAAGTCGTCTCCAGACATGGAATACCAATCTCTATTATCTCTGATAGGGATGGCAGATTTATTTCAAGATTCTGGCAGACATTACAGCAAGCATTAGGAACTCGTCTAGACATGAGTACTGCCTATCATCCACAAACTGATGGGCAGAGCGAAAGGACGATACAAACGCTTGAAGACATGCTACGAGCATGTGTTATTGATTTCGGAAACAGTTGGGATCGACATCTACCGTTAGCAGAATTTTCCTACAACAACAGCTACCATTCAAGCATTGAGATGGCGCCATTTGAAGCACTTTATGGTAGAAAGTGCAGGTCTCCGATTTGTTGGAGTGAAGTGGGGGATAGACAGATTACGGGTCCGGAGATTATACAAGAAACTACCGAGAAGATCATCCAAATTTAACAACGGTTGAAAACCGCCCAAAGTCGACAAAAGAGCTACGCTGACATTAAAAGAAAAGATATAGAATTTGAAATTGGAGAGATGGTCATGCTTAAAGTTGCACCTTGGAAAGGCGTTGTTCGATTTGGTAAACGAGGGAAATTAAATCCAAGGTATATTGGACCATTCAAGATTATTGATCGTGTCGGACCAGTAGCTTACCGACTAGAGTTACCTCAACAACTCGCGGCTGTACATAACACTTTCCACGTCTCGAATTTGAAGAAATGTTTTGCTAAAGAAGATCTCACTATTCCGTTAGATGAAATCCAAATCAACGAAAAACTTCAATTCATCGAAGAACCCGTCGAAATAATGGATCGTGAGGTTAAAAGACTTAAGCAAAACAAGATACCAATTGTTAAGGTTCGATGGAATGCTCGTAGAGGACCCGAGTTTACCTGGTGTCACACCCCCAAATTAGGGCCTAGGGTATTTGTGACTAATTATATCAAATCACAGTTGTATAAACGAGAACGACTCTATATGAGACGTTTTGAATAAAACATTTATTAATAAAACAGCGGAAGCATTAAAAGTTTTTCATCAAATTTAAACTGAAATAATAATAATAGTCTTAATGCAAAGTAAATGTAATGAAATGAAGACTCCATGTAGCAGCATTCAATTCATCAGGTAGCAATCATGGCAATCATCTTATTCGTCACCTGAGACAAAACATGCTTAAAGTGTCAACCAAAAAGGTTGGTGAGTTCATTAGTTTATCAAAATCAATCATTTCCGTTATAATAATAGGCCACAAGATTTCAGTTTCATAAATATCCGTACACTAGCAAGTGTATAAAAGCATTCTATAAGTTGTAGGCACCCGGTAACAAGCCTTAACGTTCATGTTTTACCCTCTGAAGTACACCAGATCAGGTGTGTTTAAAATAACCTCGAAGTACTAAAGCATCCCATAGTCAGGATGGGGTTTGTCAGACCCAATAGATCTATCTTTAGGATTCGCAACTACCGTACATAGACAAGTAGTTTAATGTTACCAAGCTAAGGGTATATTTCTGGTTTAAACCTACATAGAATTAGTTTTAGTACTTGTGCCTATTTCGTAAAACATTTATAAATCAGCGCATGTATTCTCAGCCCAAAAATATATATAAAAAGGGAGCAAATGAAACTCACCTTAAATAGCAGTTGAAGTATTCCACGCAAGAAAGGAAAGTAAAGCAAGTAAGTGACCGAGATATCAACTAGAAGTAGTTCTTTAAGAGAGAAATGAGAGATTAAGGTGTAAGTTTGAAATGAGAAATGTATGTGGTATTTATAGTTGAAAATGTTAGGTAAAAAAAAATTAAAATAAAATAAGTAAATCTTAAAAGTTAAAATAAGAAAAATTATTTTGTATTTTTATTAAAAGTAAATCTTAAAAGTTAAAATAAGAAAAAGTAGTTTGTATTTTTATTAAAAGTAAAATCTTAAAAGTTAAAATAAGAAAAAGTAGTTTGTATTTTTATTAAAAGTAAAATCTTAAAAGTTAAAATAAGAAAAAGTATTTTGTATTTTTATTAAAAGTAAATTTTAAAAGTTAAAATAAGAAAAAGTAGTTTGTATTTTTATTAAAAGTAAAATCATAAAAGTTAAAATAAGAAAAAGTAGTTTGTATTTTTATTAAAAGTTAAATCTTAAAAGTTAAAATAAGAAAAAGTATTTTGTATTTTTATTAAAAGTAAATCTTAAAAGAAAAAGTAGTTTGTATTTTTGTATTTATTTATTAAAAGTAGATATAGTTTTGATTTTTTTTTGTATAAAATTCTAAAAAAAAAATTTGTTTAATATATTTCTAAGAACATTTAACATTTTATTTCTATATTTGTTTAATTATTAAATACGAATTTTATATAAAAATTATTATTATATTTAGTTTTTATAAAAATTAAAATTTATGATTATTAATTTATAGTTTTTATTAGTTTTATAAATGTTATAATATTATGTATTATTTAGTTAATTATATATTCTATTAACTAAATAACAAAAGTAATATAAATATTATATATATATATATTCATTGATGTAATTATGTTATATTATATATCATAATCTTATTTATAATATTTATAATTATATTATTTATTTTAAGCGTACGTTTATTCGGTCAACGTTAAATTTATTCGTATATAACAACTCTAGGTATTTTAGTAAAATCGGAAGTCGAAAAGTGAGGGTTGTTATAGTACCTACCCGTTAAAAGAAATTTCGTCCCGAAATTTAGTTTTTGCCATCAATCAGCGTTGTTCGTACCTAAACGAGGATATTTACGTTTTATCTGGTCTTCACGTTCCCAGGTAGGTTCGGGCCTTTCGTGAATTCCAACGGATAGAATATTGTTCTGTTTCATGCATTTAAATAATACGAACCCTAATTTCTTACAGGTTCTTCTATAAAGTGCATTTTATCATTAATGCGGAGGTTATCTAAAGGATTAATAAGAGTGTCATTTGACTAGGTTATCCTCAAAAGGGATGATGGTGTTATACGAGCATTTTAGTAAACTGAACACATGAAATGTGTTATGAATAGTATTGAGCTTATTTAAAACTTTGAGTATTTATGTCACAATATTAGGGTAGACAAAACAGAGAGTAGTTCATGAAAATTATAGTCATGAAGTTTGATAGAGATCATCATTGTTTACAACAAGAATATTGTAATGATGAATATAAGTTGAAAAAATAAAGTTTTATCACTACTGAATAATATGGATAAAACGATTTGATTATAGGAAGCGTATAAACGAAGCTATTGTAAAAGAGTGAATGAGAAATTAAATGTTCGCCTTAACTTTTGACGTAGTCACGATTGATTTTTGGAATTCAAGGGATTAAAGGAAATCTTCGTAATCCATAAGATTTGATTCTCCGGTAATTAAGGAATTTGAAATTTTCTTTGATTAAATGAGGTGAATTGCTTCAATTGCTGTGTTTGGAATTTTGCTATAAATTAGCTTCTTCCGTTTCATTATCTTCACCACTTCTATACTTTCTTCCTCAATTCATACTTCCAAAGATTGTGAGAATGCTCCATCCAGTTCTTATCCTGGATATTTTTCTGACTATCATTTCAGTCATTCTTCTTTTTCATTTACCACTAGAGGAATTTGTTTTCTTCTACTATTACCTTGGGGTTATAGTATTTTTAATTCTCCCATATCTTTACGTTGCAATACGTATTGATATACACGGTTTGTAATTTTGGTATCGTTATCGGGCTACATATTTTCCCTTATATGTCGGAGCTCTTTGCCTTTTTATTCTCCTCTCGACTCTAAGTAAAGCGAGTAATGGTCCAGAATTTGTAGGTATGAAGTTTCGAATGGACCTACTGTTCTAAGCGTAATATCACGATTTGATTTGGTAAATTACCAGAATTACTGAGGATAGAACTATCAAGAATATATTTGCTTGATATGTTCAGAGATTAAGTAGAATGTAAGAGTCGTGTAACATGGCAAATGATGATTATAAAGTCTATGAATCATCATCTTCCATTAAAAATTTAGCATGACTTACTGTAATATAATCATGTTGGCCTGACGTCATTATATTATACTAACTCATGCTTCAATTCTCAACACTACTTCAAATCATTCAAAATTTGAATTTAAATTTTACGGAATATAGAAACTTAAACAGTTTTCCTTTATGATGTAATAAAGATATTGCAAAGAGATAATTAATTGCGGACAAGAATCGTTATGAAGATATCTTTAGAAATATCGAGGATATTTATAACGAAAGATATGATGATATTTTAGAATTTCTAAAATCGATGGATAATGAAGAAATTCTTCTGTAAGGATTTAGAATGCGTAAAAAGATCTTCCGTGATTTCCTTCAGAAATCGAATCATCTAGATTCTTTGGTTATAGGTTTAGTCCTTGGGATTTGTCCTTGGTCTCCTTCATGTTTTGCTCAATCCGTCTTTCAATACCAGATATTCTTTTGAGCTTTTCCAACACACAATTCTTTATTATCAAGCTTCTGGTCATTAAGGCCATCTACAGCTTTTGCTGCTTCATCAGCATTCTCAAGGTTAACTGATCTGAATCATTGATTATTAATCTGATATGTTTTCAAGGATTTTGAAGAATGTACAATGTAATATATTAATGTGAATGTTAGATATTTCTTGGGTATTACCTACCCGTTAAAATATTTTCACAATTAACAGTTTGTACAAAAGAATTTTTAAATACAATCTTTATGAAAATATACATACATATATATTTTCTTCAGATGTAATTATGAATTTAATAAGTTAATATAATATTAAACTCATTTGATTTACGGTTGAAACGAGGATAAATAATCTCCAAAACTTTAGAGATTAAATAATCGTCGCGGAATATTTCTTTAATGAAGTTATGAATCAATACTTCATCGTTCATTGTTATTAATATACCTCAGTAAATGATGTTGATGCTCGTGGATTTCTTGTGAAATTCATAAGGCACAAATGATGTTTTCGAGAAATTTTCGAGTACATCGAAAAATAGGAGTGTAAAATCACACATGCATTTGAATAATACACTCAGTTTATTATGAAATGGAGTTTATTGTACTGAAGCAGTGATTAATGATTGTTAAGTCATTAACGAAGGATGTACATCATAGCGTATTAGTGATATGAATTAACCAAGTAGTACATACTAGTTAAGATTCACACGTAATAGTTTAGTACGAAAAGATTTATTATTGTTCCAAACCATATATATATAAAGTATACATATATAATTCTTCAGGAAGAATGAGTCAATACATCTTAACTCATTATTACTAATATTCCTTAGTATCTATGGGCGTATGATGTCGATGTTTGAGGTACCGATTATGATGTTGAGACGTGGGATGCTGATGTTGTTGTTGGTGAAGCTGATGCTGTTGGTGGTGATGCTGATAGTACTGGTGGTGCTGGTGCTGGTGCTGGTGCTGCTGTTGGTGCTGCTTGTGGTACTTGGTTAGTAAGTGTGAGCCTAGCTACCAAATCGCGCACTATTTCCTCCAGGGTTTCTACTTTACGCTCGAGTCTATGGATTTGTTCTACCCATTCCTCTGTAAGGTTTGTCAATTCTTGATATTTAGTTCGAAGTCTTCTAACTTCTTCTAATAACCCTTTCTGGTTAGAATTCGAGAGTAGAGGACGAATATTGTCGTTGGTTACATCGAGTCGACCTTCGAGGCAGAAAATCCTTGCGAAAAGAGTGAAAACGGTATTGCGAACAGGTTCGCCAGTAAGACGATCGAGTACTCTGACGTTTGGTGGTAAGTTTGCCTCGTGATAAGGAGTACCTTCTTCATTTCTCCATAGGGTGAGTATTTCGCGAACCCATCCCCATTTTCTAAAGAAATCACGGTAATTGATCGGTGGGTGTGCTCCTGTCACGCTATCTTTGGAGCTAGAAGAACTTGAGGAATTAGGTGAGAAATCCATATTATGTGTTTGGAATAGGGTTTGATATGAAATGGGTGTTGAATATTGAATGATATATTCATCTCCTTGAATACGTATATATAGCAGAAAGATTTCCGTAATTTACGGAGGAAATTTAGGAAAAGTGTTAGACAAGGTCTATTGGGAATAGATATGCTAAGATATGATTTGTCTATACTCTAATAATGGCAGTATGACGTGTTGAGATTATAAAATGATAAGTATGTAATCTAATAATCTTTCGATTAAAGACTTTCAATTCGTATACTGTGATAACCCAATGACATTTCCCGGTTCGCAAACCGATGCATAAAGGCATAAGGCATATAGGTTCGTGATATAACAGGGAGTTATATACGTTTGAGTATGAATTATAGGAGTTTCAAAAATCTTGGATAATGTTTCATGTAATACATATGTAATACACAAAACCAGGATAGATGACTAGGTGAGTTGTTCTTAATAAGTTCACTACTTATTAAGTGCGTAAGTGACTAAGTGTTGTATGATCACTATAGTCAGTTTTGATATTGTGCACCATACCCAAACATCTATGCCACCGCCGAGTCACTTGAATGATCAATTGTTACCGGTTGGCCCAGGAATTCTCGACCAAAATCTAAGTTTGGCATTCGAAATCCACAAGTGTCCCATAGTGGTACCAAGGATCACCCTAGGCCTTAAGTAGCGTTGACGTTCGAGTAATTTCACATTATCGTGTATGTTATAATCTTAAGATTTAAGTATAGTTTCTAAGGTATAGTGTAGCATTTATCAATTAAAGGCAACAATTAAAGGCACTATGGTCAAGGAAAGTTGTAGTCCTACATTGCTAAGGTACCTAATTGTATAAGGCACACATAAAATGCAATCCTGATTCTCTACAACAACCTGCTCTGATACCAATCTGTCACACCCCCAAATTAGGGCCTAGGGTATTTGTGACTAATTATATCAAATCACAGTTGTATAAACGAGAACGACTCTATATGAGACGTTTTGAATAAAACATTTATTAATAAAACAGCGGAAGCATTAAAAGTTTTACATCAAATTTAAACTGAAATAATAATAATAGTCTTAATGCAAAGTAAATGTAATGAAATGAAGACTCCATGTAGCAGCATTCAATTCATCAGGTAGCAATCATGGCAATCATCTTATTCGTCACCTGAGACAAAACATGCTTAAAGTGTCAACCAAAAAGGTTGGTGAGTTCATTAGTTTATCAAAATCAATCATTTCCGTTATAATAATAGGCCACAAGATTTCAGTTTCATAAATATCCGTACACTAGCAAGTGTATAAAAGCATTCTATAAGTTGTAGGCACCCGGTAACAAGCCTTAACGTTCATGTTTTACCCTCTGAAGTACACCAGATCAGGTGTGTTTAAAATAACCTCGAAGTACTAAAGCATCCCATAGTCAGGATGGGGTTTGTCAGACCCAATAGATCTATCTTTAGGATTCGCAACTACCGTACATAGACAAGTAGTTTAATGTTACCAAGCTAAGGGTATATTTCTGGTTTAAACCTACATAGAATTAGTTTTAGTACTTGTGCCTATTTCGTAAAACATTTATAAATCAGCGCATGTATTCTCAGCCCAAAAATATATATAAAAAGGGAGCAAATGAAACTCACCTTAAATAGCAGTTGAAGTATTCCACGCAAGAAAGGAAAGTAAAGCAAGTAAGTGACCGAGATATTAACTAGAAGTAGTTCTTTAAGAGAGAAATGAGAGATTAAGGTGTAAGTTTGAAATGAGAAATGTATGTGGTATTTATAGTTGAAAATGTTAGGTAAAAAAAAATTAAAATAAAATAAGTAAATCTTAAAAGTTAAAATAAGAAAAATTATTTTGTATTTTTATTAAAAGTAAATCTTAAAAGTTAAAATAAGAAAAAGTAGTTTGTATTTTTATTAAAAGTAAAATCTTAAAAGTTAAAATAAGAAAAAGTAGTTTGTATTTTTATTAAAAGTAAAATCTTAAAAGTTAAAATAAGAAAAAGTATTTTGTATTTTTATTAAAAGTAAATTTTAAAAGTTAAAATAAGAAAAAGTAGTTTGTATTTTTATTAAAAGTAAAATCATAAAAGTTAAAATAAGAAAAAGTAGTTTGTATTTTTATTAAAAGTTAAATCTTAAAAGTTAAAATAAGAAAAAGTATTTTGTATTTTTATTAAAAGTAAATCTTAAAAGAAAAAGTAGTTTGTATTTTTGTATTTATTTATTAAAAGTAGATATAGTTTTGATTTTTTTTTTGTATAAAATTCTAAAAAAAAAATTTGTTTAATATATTTCTAAGAACATTTAACATTTTATTTCTATATTTGTTTAATTATTAAATACGAATTTTATATAAAAATTATTATTATATTTAGTTTTTATAAAAATTAAAATTTATGATTATTAATTTATAGTTTTTATTAGTTTTATAAATGTTATAATATTATGTATTATTTAGTTAATTATATATTCTATTAACTAAATAACAAAAGTAATATAAATATTATATATATATATTCATTGATGTAATTATGTTATATTATATATCATAATCTTATTTATAATATTTATAATTATATTATTTATTTTAAGCGTACGTTTATTCGGTCAACGTTAAATTTATTCGTATATAACAACTCTAGGTATTTTAGTAAAATCGGAAGTCGAAAAGTGAGGGTTGTTATACCTGGGAGCATGAAGATCAGATGAAGAAGAAATACCCGCATCTATTTCCAGAAGATTCGTCAACACCTTCAACAGCTTAAAATTTTGGGACGAAATTTATTTAACGGGTAGGTACTGTAGTGACCCGAACTTTTCCATGTTTATATATATTAATTGAGATTGATATTTACATGATTAAATGTTTCCAACATGTTAAGCAATCAAACTTGTTAAGACTTGATTAATTGAAATATGTTTCATATAGACAATTGACCACCCAAGTTGACCGGTGATTCACGAACGTTAAAACTTGTAAAAACTATATGATGACATATATATGGATATATATATAGTTAACATGATACTATGATAAGTAAACATATCATTAAGTATATTAACAATGAACTACATATGTAAAAACAAGACTACTAACTTAATGATTTTTAAACGAGACATATATGTAACGATTATCGTTGTAAAGACATTTAATGTATATATATCATATTAAGAGATATTCATACATGATAATATCATGATAATATAATAATTTAAAATCTCATTTGATATTATAAACATTGGGTTAACAACGTTTAACAAGATCGTTAACCTAAAGGTTTCAAAACAACACTTACATGTAACGACTAACGATGACTTAACGACTCAGTTAAAATGTATATACATGTAGTGTTTTAATATGTATTTATACACTTTTTAAAGACTTCAATACACTTATCAAAATACTTCTACTTAACAAAAATGCTTACAATTACATCCTCGTTCAGTTTCATCAACAATTCTACTCGTATGCACCCGTATTCGTACTCGTACAATACACAGCTTTTAGATGTATGTACTATTGGTATATACACTCCAATGATCAGCTCTTAGCAGCCCATGTGAGTCACCTAACACATGTGGGAACCATCATTTGGCAACTAGCATGAAATATCTCATAAAATTACAAAAATATGAGTAATCATTCATGACTTATTTACATGAAAACAAAATTACATATCCTTTATATCTAATCCATACACCAACGACTAAAAACACCTACAAACACTTTCATTCTTCAATTTTCTTCATCTAATTGATCTCTCTCAAGTTCTATCTTCAAGTTCTAAGTGTTCTTCATAAATTCCAAAAGTTCTAGTTTCATAAAATCAAGAATACTTTCAAGTTTGCTAGCTCACTTCCAATCTTGTAAGGTGATCATCCAACCTCAAGAAATCTTTGTTTCTTACAGTAGGTTATCATTCTAATACAAGGTAATAATCATATTCAAACTTTGGTTCAATTTCTATAACTATAACAATCTTATTTCAAGTGATGATCTTACTTGAACTTGTTTTCGTGTCATGATTCTGCTTCAAGAACTTCGAGCCATCCAATGATCCATTGAAGCTAGATCCATTTTTTTCTTTTCCAGTAGGTTTATCCAAGGAACTTAAGGTAGTAATGATGTTCATAACATCATTCGATTCATACATATAAAGCTATCTTATTCGAAGGTTTAAACTTGTAATCACTAGAACATAGTTTAGTTAATTCTAAACTTGTTCGCAAACAAAAGTTAATCCTTCTAACTTGACTTTTAAAATCAACTAAACACATGTTCTATATCTATATGATATGCTAACTTAATGATTTAAAACCTGGAAACACGAAAAACACCGTAAAACCGGATTTACGCCGTCGTAGTAACACTGCGGGCTGTTTTGGGTTAGTTAATTAAAAACTATGATAAACTTTGATTTAAAAGTTGTTATTCTGAGAAAATGATTTTTATTATGAACATGAAACTATATCCAAAAATTATGGTTAAACTCAAAGTGGAAGTATGTTTTCTAAAATGGTCATCTAGACGTCGTTCTTTCGACTGAAATGACTACCTTTACAAAAACGACTTGTAACTTATTTTTCTGACTATAAACCTATACTTTTTCTGTTTAGATTCATAAAATAGAGTTCAATATGAAACCATAGCAATTTGATTCACTCAAAACGGATTTAAAATGAAGAAGTTATGGGTAAAACAAGATTGGATAATTTTTCTCATTTTAGCTACGTGAAAATTGGTAACAAATCTATTCCAACAATAACTTAATCAACTTGTATTGTATATTATGTAATCTTGAGATACCATAGACACGTATACAATGTTTCGACCTATCATGTCGACACATCTATATATATTTCGGAACAACCATAGACACTCTATATGTGAATGTTGGAGTTAGCTATACAGGGTTGAGGTTGATTCCAAAATATATATAGTTTGAGTTGTGATCAATACTGAGATACGTATACACTGGGTCTAGGATTGATTCAAGATAATATTTATCGATTTATTTCTGTACATCTAACTGTGGACAACTAGTTGTAGGTTACTAACGAGGACAGCTGACTTAATAAACTTAAAACATCAAAATATATTAAAAGTGTTGTAAATATATTTTGAACATAGTTTGATATATATGTATATATTGTTATAGGTTCGTGAATCAACCAGTGGCCAAGTCTTACTTCCCGACGAAGTAAAAATCTGTGAAAGTGAGTTATAGTCCCACTTTTAAAATCTAATATTTTTGGGATGAGAATACATGCAGGTTTTATAAATGATTTACAAAATAGACACAAGTACGTGAAACTACATTCTATGGTTGAATTATCGAAATCGAATATGCCCCTTTTTATTAAGTCTGGTAATCTAAGAATTAGGGAACAGACACCCTAATTGACGCGAATCCTAAAGATAGATCTATTGGGCCTAACAAACCCCATCCAAAGTACCGGATGCTTTAGTACTTCGAAATTTATATCATATCTGAAGGGTGTCCTGGAATGATGGGGATATTCTTATATATGCATCTTGTTAATGTCGGTTACCAGGTGTTCACCATATGAATGATTTTTATCTCTATGTATGGGATGTGTATTAAAATATGAAATCTTGTGGTCTATTATTATGATTTGATATATATAGGTTAAACCTATAACTCACCAACATTTTTGTTAACGTTTTAAGCATGTTTATTCTCAGGTGATTATTAAGAGCTTCCGCTGTCGCATACTTAAATAAGGACGAGATTTGGAGTCCATGCTTGTATGATATTGTGTAAAAACTGCATTCAAGAAACTTATTTTGTTGTAACATATTTGTATTGTAAACCATTATGTAATGGTCGTGTGTAAACAGGATATTTTAGATTATCATTATTTGATAATCTACGTAAAGGTTTTTTTTAAAACCTTTATCTATGAAATAAAGGTTATGGTTTGTTTTAAAAATGAATGCAGTCTTTGAAAAACGTCTCATATAGAGGTCAAAACCTCGCAACGAAATCAATTAATATGGAACATTTTTAATCAATAAGAACGGGACATTTCATTATGGGTATGGTTCGGGAGTATTGCTCGTGAGTCAAACTAGTGTTTATCATCTCCATTGCGTCTACGTACTTTTCCTGCAATATTGAATCTCAATATTGATACGTTCGTGAATCCAAGGCCAACATTGCACTTGTTCAATGACGTCATATGTATTTTTACTACAAAATACAGTATTGTGAGTTTCATTTGCTCCCTTTTTAATTGCTTTTGCAATATATTTTTGGGACTGAGAATACATGCGCTGTTTTTATAAATGTTTTACGAAATAGGCACAAGTACTAAAACTAATTCTACGTGGGTTTAAACCAGAAATATACCCTTAGCTTGGTAACATTAAACTACTTGTCTATGTATGGTAGGCGCGAATCCTAAAGATAGATCTATTGGGTCTAACAAGCCCCATCCTGACTATGGGATGCTTTAGTACTTCGAGGTTATTTTAAACACACCTGATCTAGTGTACTTCAGAGGGTAAAACATGAATGTTAAGGCTTGTTACCGGGTGATTACAACTTATAGAATACTTTTATACACTTGCGAGTGTACATATATTTATAAACGGAAATCTTGTGGTCTATTAATATATTGAAATGATTGTTATGATAAACCTATGAACTCACCAACCTTTTGGTTGACACTTTAAAGCATGTTTATTCTCAGGTATTAAAGGAATCTTCCGCTGTGCATTAGCTCATTTTAAGGAAATTATTTGGAGTCATTCATGGCATATTTTAAAAGACATTGCATTCAAGTCATTGAGTTCATCAAGATTATTATTAAGTCAATTATAGTTGGATGTATTATGAAATGGTGTGCATACCGTCAATTTTTGTTGTAAAGAAAGTTTGTCTTTTAAAAATGATTGCAATGTTTGTAAAATGTATCATATAGAGGTCAAATACCTCGCGATGTAATCAACTATTGTGAATCGTTTATAATGTATATGAACGGGTCCTTTCAATGTGAGACATTTTTCAAAGACTGCATTCATTTTAAAACAAACCATAACCTTTATTTCATCAATAAAGGTTTAAAAAGCTTTACGTAGATTATCAAATAATGATAATCTAAAATATCCTGTTTACACACGACCATTACATAATGGTTTACAATACAAATATGTTACAACAAAATAAGTTTCTTGAATGCAGTTTTTACACAATATCATACAAGCATGGACTCCAAATCTCGTCCTTATTTAAGTATGCGACAGCGGAAGCTCTAAATAATCACCTGAGAATAAACATGCTTAAAACGTCAACAAAAATGTTGGTGAGTTATAGGTTTAACCTATATATATCAAATCATAATAATAGACCACAAGATTTCATATTTCAATACACATCCCATACATAGAGATAAAAATCATTCATATGGTGAACACCTGGTAACCGACATTAACAAGATGCATATATAAGAATATCCCCATCATTCCGGGACACCCTTCGGATATGATATAAATTTCGAAGTACTAAAGCATCCGGTACTTTGGATGGGGTTTGTTAGGCCCAATAGATCTATCTTTAGGATTCGCGTCAATTAGGGTGTCAGTTCCCTAATTCTTAGATTACCAGACTTAATAAAAAGGGGCATATTCGATTTCGATAATTCAACCATCGAATGTAGTTTCACGTACTTGTGTCTATTTTGTAAATCATTTATAAAACCTGCATGTATTCTCATCCCAAAAATATTAGATTTTAAAAGTGGGACTATAACTCATTTTCACAGATTTTTACTTCGTCGGGAAGTAAGACTTGGCCACTGGTTGATTCACGAACCTATAACAATATATACATATATATCAAAGTATGTTCAAAATATATTTACAACACTTTTAATATATTTTGATGTTTTAAGTTTATTAAGTCAGCTGTCCTCGTTAGTAACCTACAACTAGTTGTCCACAGTTAGATGTACAGAAATAAATCGATAAATATTATCTTGAATCAATCCACGACCCAGTGTATACGTATCTCAGTATTGATCACAACTCAAACTATATATATTTTGGAATCAACCTCAACCCTGTATAGCTAACTCCAAATTCACATATAGGGTGTCTATGGTTGTTCCGAAATATATATAGATGTGTCGACATGATAGGTCGAAACATTGTATACATGTCTATGGTATCTCAAGATTACATAATATACAATACAAGTTGATCAAGTTATGGTTGGAATAGATTTGTTACCAATTTTCACGTAGCTAAAATGAGAAAAATTATCCAATCTTGTTTTACCCATAACTTCTTCATTTTAAATCCGTTTTGAGTGAATCAAATTGCTATGGTTTCATATTGAACTCTATTTTATGAATCTAAACAGAAAAAGTATAGGTTTATAGTCGGAAAAATAAGTTACAAGTCGTTTTTGTAAAGGTAGTCATTTCAGTCGAAAGAACGACATCTAGATGACCATTTTAGAAAACATACTTACACTTTGAGTTTAACCATAATTTTTGGATATAGTTTCATGTTCATAATAAAAATCATTTTCTCAGAATAACAACTTTTAAATCAAAGTTTATCATAGTTTTTAATTAACTAACCCAAAACAGCCCGCGGTGTTACTACGACGGCGTAAATCCGGTTTTACGGTGTTTTTCGTGTTTCCAGGTTTTAAATCATTAAGTTAGCATATAATATAGATATAGAATATGTGTTTAGTTGATTTTAAAATTCAATTTAGAAGGATTAACTTTTGTTTGCGAACAAGTTTAGAATTAACTAAACTATGTTCTAGTGATTACAAGTTTAAACCTTCGAATAAGATAGCTTTATGTGTATGAATTGAATGATGTTATGAACATCATTACTACCTTAAGTTCCTTGGATAAACCTACTGGAAAAGAGAAAAATGGATCTAGCTTCAACGGATCCTTGGATGGCTCGAAGTTCTTGAAGCAGAATCATGACACAAAAACAAGTTCAAGTAAGATCATCACTTGAAATAAGATTGTTATAGTTATAGAAATTGAACCAAAGTTTGAATATGATTATTACCTTGTATTAGAATGATAACCTACTGTAAGAAACAAAGATTTCTTGAGGTTGGATGATCACCTTACAAGATTGGAAGTGAGCTAGCAAACTTGAAAGTATTCTTGATTTTATGTAACTAGAACTTGTAGAATTTATGAAGAACACTTAGAACTTGAAGATAGAACTTGAGAGAGATCAATTAGATGAAGAAAATTGAAGAATGAAAGTGTTTGTAGGTGTTTTTAGTCGTTGGTGTATGGATTAGATATAAAGGATATGTAATTTTGTTTTCATGTAAATAAGTCATGAATGATTACTCATATTTTTGTAATTTTATGAGATATTTCATGCTAGTTGCCAAATGATGGTTCCCACATGTGTTAGGTGACTCACATGGGCTGCTAAGAGCTGATCATTGGAGTGTATATACCAATAGTACATACATCTAAAAGCTGTGTATTGTACGAGTACGAATACGGGTGCATACGAGTAGAATTGTTGATGAAACTGAACGAGGATGTAATTGTAAGCATTTTTGTTAAGTAGAAGTATTTTGATAAGTGTATTGAAGTCTTTCAAAAGTGTATAAATACATATTAAAACACTACATGTATATACATTTTAACTGAGTCGTTAAGTCGTCGTTAGTCGTTACATGTAAGTGTTGTTTTGAAACCTTTAGGTTAACGATCTCGTTAAATGTTGTTAACCCAATGTTTATAATATCAAATGAGATTTTAAATTATTATATTATCATGATATTATCATGTATGAATATCTCTTAATATGATATATATACATTAAATGTCTTTACAACGATAATCGTTACATATATGTCTCGTTTAAAAATCATTAAGTTAGTAGTCTTGTTTTTACATATGTAGTTCATTGTTAATACACTTAATAATATATTTACTTATCATTTAACATAATTAACCAAGTGTATCAATATCTTAATATGATTCATATGTACCTAGTAAGACGTTGTTATAACGATAATCGTTATATATATCGTTTTCGAGTTTCTTAAATTAATAGTCTCATTTTTTATGTATATAACTTTATTGTTAAAATACCTAATGAGATACATACTTATAATAAAATCATGTTAACTATATATATAACCATATATATGTCATCGTATAGTTTTACAAGTTTTAACGTTCGTGAATCACCGGTCCACTTGGGTGGTCAATTGTCTATATGAAACCTATTTCAATTAATCAAGTCTTAACAAGTTTGATTGCTTAACATGTTGGAAACATTTAATCATGTAAATATCAATCTCAATTAATATATATAAACATGGAAAAGTTCGGGTCACTACACATAAGGCCATAGCATGAAAAACCACGGACATCTCGGGGATCAATCCATCATATTGCACGCACAAAATCCTCATGGAGGAGAACTACAAATCAATTGTCCAACACTTAACCTAAACATGAAAAACGTTGTCAAGAAGGAAGTGATCAAACTTTTGGATGCGGGGCTTATTTATCCAATATCCGACTCGCCATGGGTGAGTCCCGTCCAAGTGGTGCCCAAAAAGGGTGGGACCACGGTGATCTTAAACGACCAAAATGAGCTTGTCCCAACCCGAACCATCACGGGATGGTGCGTATGCATTGACTATAGACGTCTAAATGACGCAACATGAAAAGACCATTTCCCACTCCCCTACATCGATCAAATGATTGAACGTTTGAGCGGGAGAGAATTCTATTGCTTTCTTGACGGATTTTCGGGATACTTCCAAATCCCGATAGACCCCTAGGATCAAGAAAAGATGATCTTTACATGTCCCTATGATACATTTGTGTATCGGAGGATGCCTTTTGGGCTATGCAATGCCCCGGGTACATTCCAACGATGCATGCTTGCTATTTTTCGGATATGGTTGTGGATACTATGGAGGTTTTCATGGATGATTTTTTGGTATTCGAAGACTCATTCGACCATTGTCTTAAAAATCTTGACAAAATGTTAACACGTTGTGAAAATGAAAATTTGGTTCTTAATTGGGAAAAATGCCACTTTATGGTTAACGAAGGGATAGTTTTGGGACATAAAATTTCTAAGGCGAGAATTGAGGTTGATAAGGCTAAAATTAGTGTGATAAAGGACTTGCCTAGACCATCGGATGTAAAAGTCATCCGAAGTTTTCTTGGGCATGCGGGGTTTTATAGACGATTCATAAAAGATTTTTCAAAAATCGCCCGCCCTATGACCAAATTATTAGAAAAGGACCAACCTTTCTTGTTTGCTGATGAATGCATCGAGGCATTCAATTTGTTGAAGGAAAAGTTAGTTAACCCACATATTCTTATCTCTCCCGATTAGGACAAAGACTTTGATTTGATGTGCGATGCGAGCGATTATGCACTAGGTGCGGTTCTTGGTCAAAGAGTTGACCAACACTTTAGACCGATTTACTATGCAAGCAAAACCCTAAATGGGCCCCAATTGAACTACACCACTACCGAGAAAGAGCTTCTTGCGCTAGTATTTGCTTTTGATAAGTTTCGATCTTATCTTGTACTTTCAAAGACAACCGTCTACACGGATCACTCCGCGCTAAAGTACCTTTTTCAAAAGCAATATGTAAAGCATCGTTTGATTCATTGGGTGCTACTTTTGCAAGAGTTTGATATAGAAATTAGGGATAAAAAGGGAGCCGAAAATGCGGCGGTCGATCATTTGTCGAGGTTAGACAACCCGGGACTCCAACCTTTAGATGAAACTAAAATTCGGGACACATTCTCGGATGAACACTTAATGAGAATTGACCTAATTGATGAAGTCCCATGGTTTTCCGACTATGCAAACTACTTGGCATCAAATGTTTTACGAAAAGGTTTGTCCTACCAACAAAAGAAAAAAAAATTCAACGATTTACGATATTATTTTTGGGATGACCCACACTTGTTCTGCATTGGGGCGGATCAAGTAATTAGGAGATGCATTTATGGGTAAGAGGCCCGGGATATTTTAAGAAGTTGCCATAATGGGCCAACGGGAGGCCACTTTGGTTCAAATCACACCGCGAAAAAGGTTTTCGATTAGGGGTTTTATTGGCCCACTATCTTCAAAGATGCACATGATTTAGTTAAGCGATGTGATTCATGCTAAAGGTCGGGATCCATCTCCAAAAGGGATGAGATGCCCCAAACCGGTATTCAAATATGCGAGGTGTTTGATGTATGGGGTTTAGATTTCATGGGACCATTCCCAAACTCGAAGAAGTGTGTTTATATTTTGGTGGTGGTAGATTATGTCTCGAAATGGGCCGAGGCTAAAGCCTTTCCAACAAATGATACGAGAGTAGTTGTTAAGTTTTTAAAAGGTTGTTTGCTAGGTTTGGTGTGCCGAAAGCATTGATCTCGGATCGAGGGACACATTTTGCTAATAGTCTTATGGAGAGAGTCATGGAAAAATATGGTGTAAACCATCATTTTTCGACCCCTTACCACCCCCAAACTAGCGGTCAAGTTGAGAATACTAATCGGGCCTTAAAAAGAATTTTGGAGATGACGGTTAGTAATAACCCTAAGATTTGGTCAACCAAACTAGATGAAGCATTATGAGCATTTAGAACCGCTTACAAGACACCCATAGGAACTACACCTTTTCATATAGTGTATGGGAAGGCATGTCATATTCCGGTTGAAGTTGAACACAAAGCATTTTGGGAAATTAAGGAGATAAACTTAGACCTAGAAAGAGCTAAGGAAAAACGGGTGACACAATTGCATGAATTAGAGGAGCTTAGGTTAGAGGCATATGACAACTCTTTAGTATACAAAGAGAAAACTAAGCATTGGCATGATGCTCGACTCAAAGGTCTCAAAGAATTTAATCCCAACGATAAGGTCTTAGTTTACAACTCCGCTTTAAGTTTTCACCCGGTAAGTTGAAATCTAGATGGACGCCTCCATACATTGTTAAGAAAGCTTATCCTACGGTTTATGTGGAGTTATATGGGAATGGGAACACTTTCAAGGTTAATGGTCATAGATTGAAGGTTTATAGAGATGACATCAATGCTATTGAGCTTGATGACCTCAAGCTCTACCCAAAATGACACCTTTATGCTAAAACGGGTCAAGTGATAGACCCGTGATCAAAACAATCACGTTTGTGTATAATTGTGCATTTAAGATTGCATTTCATTTAGACTTATATGATATTATGTTTTTCATAGTTTGCATTTGCATATAGTTGCATTTTATGCATTTGGGTAAATTCGAAAAACGTCAAAATAGCTTTTGAATGAGTTGAAATGAACTTTGAAACTGCAAAACTGCTTCAGGTACAAAAACGACGCTTTTGTCAAAGGAGCGGCGTTTTTGGTCTTCAAGGAGCGACGCTTTTTCTTCAATAGCGATGATTTAACCTGTGATTTTGGACCAAAAATGGACAGTAGCCAAGAACGGTGCTTCTCTTTCTAAAAGCGACGCTTTTGTTTTCTCAAGAGCGACGTTCTAAATTTGAAAAGCGGCGGTTTTGGAACTGCAGGAATGACGCTTTTACTTCAGGAGCGGCGCTCCTGTACCTGAGCTGTCAACTTTTAAAAAGGGACTCAAACACTTCATTTTATCCACCCACTTCATTTACACTCTCATAGTGCGACCACATCTCAGCTACTTTGGCCCCCTGCATCAAATTAACATCTTTTGTGGAGATTTCTTGCATTTTTAATCATCAACTAACATGAGTAAAGTAAGATTCATGCTTCATTATCACTTTTCTTCAATTAATTGCATATTTCTTGCTATGTTCTTATTTCTTCTCATTTCTAGATCTACAAGAAATTGATTATGTTTATACTAAATTGGTGATGAATCCTTGTTATTCTCATGATTCCTAACATGATTTGCATGCTTAATTTTGAAAATTTACACTTTGAATTTTTAGGGTACTTCCCAATTTAGGGGTTCTTCAAAGATGATATTTAATTGAGAATGTAATGATGCAATTGGTCATTTTATGCTCTTATGTTATGTCTAGATCAAAAAGAAACCAACTTTCATGCTTGTATGGGATTAACTTGAATTTAGGATTCTTGATTCTTTGACTTTTGACTAAGTTTGACCAATTGTGTTGTGATTGAAATTGAACCTTACTTGTTAGTTATTATGCTTATTGATTTGGCTAATTGCTATCCTAGAATGCATGCTCCTAGTTTTAAACTTGATTTAACTTTTGATTTTGACTAGAGTTAACTTTTTGCAATTAGACCATGTTACATATGATTGAATGTTGTGAAGCCCCATCTTGAGCATAAATGTAGGGGAGGCACATTCCCCCACCATTGTTTGTATGCGATATATATGATGGTTGCTAATGTTATAGAAACGTTTTTAGCGCGTATTGTTTGTTGAATCTATTGCAGGGAACTACTTCTAGAGGAGAGGTTAGTTTTACATCAATCAATGTTCATGAGTGGTTGCAAGTGATCTTAATGGATGAAACAACTCAAGACCAAGTGATTAGTAGAATTCACAAACCAGTATGCCCAACAAGGTACATCTATTGGACTGAGATCGAATTAGCGGTATTAGGTCATCAAATTCGGGAAACATTCACGGTTGAGCAGGATAATAAGGTTATGCGCCCATGGGAGATGCTCCTTTAAATGAAGGAGAGTGTTTATCCATTGCTAATCCGTGAGTTCTTAGCAACTCTTAGGGTTGATTTCAAGGTCGTCTCTCCATGGATCCGCAACTACCTCAGGTTCAGGCTAGGGGGTGAAGAATGGCAAATGAGTATGGCTCAATTCATAGCAAGCCTAGGTCTCTACACAGATTCTGATCCAGATTCAGCCTTTGCATACTTGGCAAAATGTGAGACCTACAACCTGAATGAGTTTGATCCAAAGGAAGCATGGAGCGAAATTAGTCATGTCAAGCCAACTGTCGATAATCTAGTCCCAAGTGCGCTCAAAAGTCCCATACTTAGGTGCATCCAAAGGTTCATCGCTCACTCGGTCTTTCACTAAACGGTGGACGTTGATAAGATGACAATGTTTGATATTTGGTTGATTCATGCTATCAATAAGAAGAAGCACATTCACATCCCCAACCTTATTGCAAGTTATCTATTCGACGCAAGTGGTGAGAAATCGGGATTCCCAAGTGTTGGTGGTCATTACGTGACCCGCATCGTAAAGTTCCTAAAGGTGAATCTCAATGAATCGGAGGAGGTACCCATGGAGCGGTTGGGCTATCAAGAGTGCATTCGGAGGGGCGTGTAGATGTCAAGTTGATACTCAAGGGAATTTGGTAATAAATTTTCATCATGGTTTGTGAATAATCTATCTTTTGAATTGGCATGTAACTTAACTAAATTTGATGCTTGTGTGTGTGAAACCTTAAATGGTCGATTCGGTGTGGGGTAGTAGACTCATATTTCTACTTTCACACATGAACATCATTATGATTGTAATAATTTGACATGGTCGTGTGTTAGTATTCTTGTGGTTGTTTGTATGTTCTTGCTTGTTGTGGTTCTTAGTGGCATGATACACCTTATTGATGATTGATCCAAGCCTGGCATTAAGTTCAGGCATCAAGCTCATCGAACTGCATTCCTTTGGTGATTACGTAATACTCGAATGGTAACAACAAAGATCGTTTGATCTTAGCCGGTTTTTATTTTCTTCCCTCTCATCTTCTCTATTTCCCCTCATTTTCACTTATTCTATCGCTTTAATGCAATGAGGGCATTGCATACGCTAAATGTAGGGGGAGAGTTAAAATTTCGGGCCATTTTTAAACTTTTTCGGGTAAACTAGTCACATATACTCTCTAAAGATTAAAACTTGCATTGTCGAACAATTATTGGAACAAGTTTTTAACCATTACACTAAATCATATTATAAATACTAAAATGGTTGAAACTTGTAAAATTTTCAAACTTTTTGGGAAAAATAAAGTCTTTTCCTTGATTTTCAAAACTCAAGGAAGTAAAGTCTTCCTTAGTTCCATGCTTATATTTCACCAAGTGAAAGTAAAGTCTTTCACTTTTCTTATGATTTTGTGCAAAAATGATAAAATTTTGAGAAAAATCAAATTTATGCTTGAAAGTTAAAGTCTTTCATGCATGTGCACAAAAATCAAGTGTTTAAAGCTTTATGCTTTATCACTTCCAAATGAATAGAGTCCATCCATTGTAGGGAGTCAAGTCTCCTGAATTTCATTCTACTTGGTGTGGGAGACTTCCTAATCCACACCATTTCATATTGACATTGGTTGTCTCATCATTTCATGATGTTTCAATCGATGTATCATAACGTGGGAAGAGGAGCCACCGAGCTTCACAAAGTGCTATCCTTTTTAGGAGCAATGGCTTCGCTAGTGTTGCTAGACAACACAACCCATAGCCAAAAGCTATGGCACCCTTGCGCTTGCAATTAACAGAAAGGTAGTAACTCCTTCCTATCTTTTCTAAAAATAAGCATAAAAGCTTGTTATGTGGAAAGTAGATAAGCATCATCTCGTTTTGGAAGTAAAGTCTTCCAAACTTAGAAGTAAGTCTTCCAAGTTATGTTTGTTCCAAGCTTGGGAGTAAAGTCTCCCAAGTCAAGCTCGATTGTTTGAAAGGAAGTTAAAGTCTTCCTAGTGTTTTAAAAATTTGGAATTGGCGGACTCTCTTATCTAGCCACGTGGGGCCCTAATTCTACGAACCTCCGTCAATGTTTTCGCCCTACTATGAGAGAAACCATAGAGTTGTGATCAAAAACTTTACGAGTGTCGGTTACCCCGTGCCCGGGTAACCAAATAAAGGTGGGGTATCCAGTACCTTACCTTTGGCACACCCACCTTAACCCTATATTTGGAATTCACGATTATCAATTGGAATTGACGATATATATAATTGGAATTGACGATCATTCTTGGAATTGAGAAAAATAGGTGTTTTGGGGGCATGGAGGTGGAAGAGGGATAGCCGTTGCGGGTTGATGAGGTGAGCATTCTTTTTGGAAGCGTATTCTTTACACGATGCATTTCATGATTAGTGTTGACGTGTGCAATTTTCATGGCCCTTATTCATTTCGGGGTGCATTTTACATACTTTTGGTACACTTTGAGTTTGTTTGAGTAGACTTGTATTTGATATGATCGATTTGTTTGATGAGTTTATGGCTATCCCGTGAATACTACATATTTAGTCAAGGTCAAGTTCGAGTTTGCAATGATTTGATACTATTGTGATTGGTGTTTGATGATCTTCTCGTAGATGAAGTTGACTTTGGCCGGGGGCATGATTGGTTTTGGTAGACTTAGGATTGAATTATGTTTATGTTAGCATTTGAGGATTGAAGATTTGAAGATACTATTTGGAGCTTGAGTTAAGCTATTGTTGATAGAAAGAAGAGGATGATTGTGCTTGGTCCTAGTAAGTGCAAGTTTTTGGAGAACGCTATTACCGCCTAGTGCATATTCCTGAAAGGTATCATTTTGAGCTTAACCTTCTTGTGCTTTGGCAATGTTCACTTATTTGTTCTCTATCTCCAAAGCTTATTTTATCGATTGTTTGCTTGAGGACAAGCAAAGGTTCAAATGTAGGGGGTTTGATATCGCTCCATTTATATATATTTTATTTCGTGATATCTACCTCGTTTTGCTCGGTTTTTGACTATGTCGAAGCCTATTTAGTGTGTTATTGAGCTAATTGGTAAATTAAGGGCTAAGGAGTTGATTTGGTGTAAAATTGACCAAATCATGGGCAAAATTGGCTAAGAAAAAGACAAGTGCAGGAAACAACTCAAAAAGCGCCGCTCCTGTGAAGGAGCACCGCTCCTGAAGGCCCAAAAGCATCATTCCAGAAGGAAAAGCGGCGTTATTATGCACGATTTGTCTCCATTTTTCTTCAGTGGGCAAAAGCGCCGTTCAAAATGTCAAAAGCGTCACTCCTGATCAGCCAAAAGCGTCGCTCCTCAACAAAAGCGTCGCCCCTATTCAGAGCTAAAAGCGGCATTCCAAAGTCGAAAGCGTCGCTCCTCACCAAGCCAAAAGCGCTGCTCCTGAAGTAAAAGCGGCGCTCCTGACGCTGTTTCAGCCTAGATTTTTAGCACTATAAAAGGAACGAGATTAGGTCATTTTTCATATGCATCTTTGGGAGCAGCTGCTTAAGGTCCGAATTTCACACACTAAACCCTAATTTTATCATCCATTGGTGTTTAAGGGTGGATTCAAGGAAGCTAGCTCAAGATTCATCATTGTTTAGCTTATATCTTCATCTTCTTTACATTTTGTGTTGTAATCTTCACTTTACTTTTCATATTTCGCATTGATTACTTGTAATAACTTGAAGATGATGATGATTTACATTTCTATGCTTATTATTAGTTTAATTTTATCTATGATTGGCTAAATCTCTTGTGTTTGCTTATCTATGAATCTCTAATGCTAGTGTTTGCCCCAAATCAATTGATTATTGTTGTTTGAATGAATTACATGATCATTTGTTGTTGAGTTGGCTAAAGATCCATTACTATGAGTTTGTTTTAGGCTTGACTTTGATTACATATGTTGTGTAGCTCTCTTAGTGATTTGAGAAGTGAATCATTATGTTCTTCAACACCTTAGGTGATCTAGACAACTAGTTTAGGAATTGCAAGTGATTGTGTTCTTGATCTAAGTTGGTTTTCAATTGGCATCTAGTCAACATAGTAATGCCGATTATCTTAAGTGATTTCGATAGTTGGAGGTTTTAAGTGATTTTAACCTAAGCTCAATCTCCATGACCAAATCATGCTTAACTCGATCTTAAGATATGAAGCTTATGTGAATTCGTGGAGTATCATTTGATTTAAGGTTTAGTAGTGATGCTAAACATTTAGTAGTTCGACAACTAATGAGATAGCAATATAGGCAAAACGGGGCAAGCCAAGCATAGAGAGGATTAGATAAGTGAACACGTCTTAGTTAATTTGTTTTAAGTCTTAATATTTCACTACTTGTTTCTTGTTACTAGTTTAATTGATAAATTTAGGTTTGTTTAATTGTGCAAGTTTTAGTTGTTAGTTGATATCAATCGAAACCCCCCCCCCCCCCCCAATCAAACAAACCCTAGGACAATTGATAGTTTTAGATATCCGACTTACACCGTGTCTCTTGGGACGAACTTGATAAGAATACTTACATCAAAGTGCTATAATAACCGGGTTCTAAGTGCTCGTTAGTTGTGTGTGCTTATTTGTAATATTTGAATCTTGTATAAATTTAGAGGGTAAAAGATGTATTGTCACGCACTCATCAAGAGGATTCATTCCTCAATCAAGAAATTCCTTTGGATGACTTTAACCATCCTCATTTTCAAAATATTTTTGCATCACCCTTCAATCCAATTAAGTCAATTCATATTGACAATTTTATCGCGAGTCTTTGTTAGCGACGACGCAGCCGAAGATCAACGCAGACTATTGCGGAGAGTTGTGCCACAAGACGTACGCACGAATACCGCAAACTTAGCGATGTTGCTGCTGAACATGTGAGTATACAGAACTGCTTTAATGCATTGTGTTCAATGGTAGATGGTGTTAAACGCCGCAGAGCGCTTGCTTCAGCAATTGATGGTGAAAGAGCAGCAAATGATATTTTGCAAACCAAAATTCGCCAACTTGAAGAAGAAAAAATGCAGTTATTTGTAGAACTTAAAGATTGTCAAACCCCGTCCAAGTCCCCCTGGACGAAATCATCAATATCTGGTTCCATTGCGATGATCGACTCCATGTAAGGTCCTTAACATGAGCAAATACACAGCGGAAGACTTAATTCGTACCTGAGAATAACATGCTTTAAAAAGTCAACATAAAGTTGGTGAGATATATAGGTTTGATGCTAGCAGCGTTATAACTATGGACCACAAGATTTCATATTTATACATGATACACTCCTCGTGTATGAAAAGTCGTTGAGCACTTGGTAACCATACTTAACATTTAAATCACAGCAGCATATTCTTAAATAAACCCTACACCGTACCAAGTGTAGTAACGAAATGAAGTACTGTGCAACCGTTTAAAACTGGTCGTCCAGCCCGGTTGGGGTTGTCAGGCCCGATAGATATATCAACAGGATTCACGTTTACGCTCCTCACGTAAATATTAGCTACCAAGTATAAAGAGATATGCCATGGTACAACTCAACGTAGAATTTATATTTTTGATCACTTGTGTCCATAACGTAAATCATTTATAAAAACAGCGCATGTATTCTCAGCCCAAAATATTTAAAGTTAAAAGGGAACTATATACTCACCATATTGTATTTTGTAGTAAAAATACATATAACATCATTGATCAAGTATGAGGTTGGCCTCGGATTCACGAACCTATATCGGATATATATATTAATACATATAATGAACATATAATAATCCTCAAACTAGTTTATATATATTATTTATTTAATTTAATAATATATTTGTTATTTTAAAGTTTATATATTTACTTTGTATATTAATACTGGTACCTATAGTTATATATATATTGTAAATCATTAATTTGTTATATAATACAAATAATGAAAATAATAATAATAATCATAATAATAATGATAATAATAATAATAATAATAATATTTATAATGATAATAAGAATAATAAAAACCATTTTTAATGATAATAATAATAATAAAAACCATTTTTAATGATAATAATAATAATGATAATAATAATGATTACGAATGTGATGATACTAATAGCATTACTGACAAATATATTAAATTTCATTATGATAGTGATTTTAAAAATAATAATACTTAATATTAATACTTAAGGATAATATTAATAATATTACTAAATATATTCTAATGCTAATATCAATAATAATAATGATAATAATACTAATAATTATTTCTAATATTAATAACAACAATAATGATAATCATAATAATTAATAATAATAATAGTAGATTTAGAAACTACCTTAAGTGAAATGGGTTTCAAAAAAAATAAGATGGCAGCCCCTGGAATCGAACCCGAGACCCCTCGGTTACACAAACACCCCCAAGACCATCGAGCCAATTCTGTTTATCTACTTTACAACCCATTTTAATTGTTATAAACCATTCTGTTTGCACCTTCTTCCTCACATACCCCAGATCGACAAGGAACCTCCATTATAAATCACGAATTTTGTGTTTTAAATTTATAACCCGCAACAACCAGAGATTACATCGTGATTTGTGAATATCAAAAGAAAAATAAAATAAGTAGAAAAAAAATACAGCAGAGCTGCTGCTGTTCGGTTTTAAAAAAAAACTTGGAACCCAAATGGCGATTTAAATTTTTAGATAATTTTAGCTAATTGTTTCAACACGAAATTGATAGTAAATCGTTATTAGAATCTTTCTAAAGCATTAATTGATTTAGAAACACTAACACCGATTCCAATTTCAAGATGAACACATTTGTTGACTTTTTGAAATAAACTTTGATTCTAAAAATTGAAACTCGATATTAGAAATTAGATTTCGAGACTTTACAGATTGTTTTAATATGAGATTCCTAATAACTCTTCAATACTAGATTTTAAGAAGGACTTCGTTTTCAATTTTTGAAGGATTCCAGTTAGAAACAGAGATATCGCAGCAAAAGGAGAAAAAAAATAAAAATAAAATATAACTAATCAAATTAAATAAAGTCTGTAATTGTATGTGTCTTTGTTACTGGAAAATTTCCACTGATTTCACAGGCTATGTTAATCGAATTATATAAAGATTAGAAATATGCCTCACGACAAAGGAAGTCACGGGTTCAACAGAGATTGATAAGAACATATATGGATTTTAGTATCACACGCAAGTTTTCTGTTTTTTTGTTTTTTTATAAAAAACGGTATCCTATATGTATATAATATATGATTTATCCAAATTACTTGTTATATAAAATTTTTAATAATTTATATAATAAATATAATAAATACTAATAATTAACAAATGTATTATTAATAATGACAATTATATTAATAATAAATAATACAAATACTAATAATCCTAAAACTTATAATAATTATTTTATTTTTGTTTATAATAACAATAATGTATATTAGTTTCTATTAATAATAATGTTAATAAAAATTTTGATAGAGATAATAATAATACATAATCATTTATAGTAATTCAAATGGTAATCTTATTACAAATTACAATATGGATAGTTACCAATAATACTTATAATAGTAGTTATATAACAAATTTTATTTTTATGTATTAAACCAATAATGATGATAACACTGTTTTTAAGATTAGATGCATATTCTAGTGAAAGAAATAATAAAATTAGTAAAGACAACACATTAAATGTATTAAATTCCGTATCTTTATATAATAATATTAATAATATAGATACTTGTATGAAAATAATAATAATAATAATAATAATAATAATAGTAATAATAACATTTATCTTAGCTTGTAAAAAAAAAATCATAATTTATTAATTATGAAACATTTAATAATCATATATATATAATATTTAATATTTATATATTTTAATATATTACAACATACATAAAGTCATCATTTATATAAAAATCATATTCATATAAGTATACATATATATATAAATTTAATTTCACACAATTGTTCGTGAATCGTCAGGCTTGGTCAAAGGGTATCTAGTTATTCAAATATAGATTTTAAACTTTCTAGACTCAACATTAGGGTTTTTGCTTATCGTGTCGGAAACATATAGAGATTAGGGTTTAAATTTGGTCGGAAATTTCCGGGTCGTTACAAAGATGCACAAGCTGCATTAAAAGAGTCTCAAGAGGCAAACGCTCAACTGTCTGCCGCAATTCCACAACCAACCGAAGGGGCTGAGCGCGCAGAAGAACAATTCAAAAAGCTAGTGAAACATTTGCCTGAGTTAAGTCAAAAAGTTATGGATTCGGCGCCTGTTACCGAAAAATTTCACAACTTTTTACAGGCCTCAAATATTGTTTCTCGATGCGAATTTCTAGAGCTTCTGCTAAAGGTCACCAATCTTACTGCACCATTGCCTGAAGTCGTGTTAAAAGAAGTATGCTCACTTGAAGATGCTCGTGATGCATATAAACAATGTTCGGCAAAGATTGAAAAGATTGACATCCCTGTGCTATTGGAAATTAGCCGTAAAGAAGACGTAACCGCAGAAGATATCATAAAATTAAAGTTGTAAATTTTTCGCATTTTTTTGTTGTTGACTGCGCGTATGTACGCAATTATTTTGTAATTCTGTGTAAACATTTTGAAGCAACCATTTTGCGTCAGTGGCCTAGCCACTTCTTAGATAGTGGTGTCAATTGACACCAATGGAAAAAAAAAGATATGACCATGTAATTATATAGTTTTATACACTATAAACTTGGATTGTTAAACTTTGACCCCATCCTTTATATTATCTATATATTCAAATAGAAAATAAAAGATAAAAAATGACACTATTCATTTAAAACTTTTTTGCAATTTTGTCACCTTACACCCCCGATTTTTACATTATGCTAAATTTCATCCCTTTTGACTACCTTTTTAACTTTGACCAACCCTCTTATTTTAAAGGGATATATGTTAAACAAACTATAAATTTATTAGAATGAATATGTAGATTAGTTGGTAAAGATGTTTGTTGAAATTTGAAGGGAGCAGGTTCAAAACTTGAAGTTGGCCTTTTTTTTTTTTTTTTTTTGTTTTTGTTGCGATCTTGGGCTCGGGCGAAGCGGGCCGACCCGAATACTTGTTAAACTCATTCAAGAAATGGTGCACTGTACTTCTAGGCTTTTAGTCGCTATTAAATTTGGATCCATTATTACAATAGAAACTCAGCCCACATTATTTTAATAATATAAAGCTCAATTGTATTTGGGTCCATGATTGGGAACTTTCTATTGTACAAGACAAATTATTTATTTTTATTTTTATTACTGTATAATAATAATACAATAATAATAATAAAATAATAAATAAATAACAAGTATTAATTCACGACATAATATAGTATAGCCATATGTTTCAAAAGAATTTCATTCATCACATCCAAATCGAAGATACGAAGTAGAAGTCTCATAAAGTGTAATAGAGTAGAAGTCGACAGTCGTGAACCACAATTAAAGTTGTTAATTTCACTTGAAGTATTTTAGTTATCTTATAGCAATCTAAAATTTTAGGGTTTACAGTTAAGTTACATGCTTAATTTAGTTTGATATAATTCATTGTATTGTTTATATTATTTAATAGATATTGATTCTTGATTACATATAGATGCAATTGTGGCATGGTAACACTTTGACCTTCCAATGTGGAGGTCAAGAGTTCGATTCCTTGTACCCACAAAGTTATTGTCCCTCATGACCACGGAGATTCGCCTGCAATGACTCCGGGCTGCTCGCAAAGCGGGTAGTCGCTCTGAGATTAGTCAGTTAAAAAAAGATGCAATGTACCACTATGGAGCGTTTCCGACTACACAAATATCGTAGAGGACATTTGTGTTAGACGTTAACTATATTTTTTAAAATTTACTGAATCATACTATGTTAGTTAAATATTGAAACTTGATACTTTTAATATTATTTTCTGACACAATTGATTTGAAATCCTGGCTTCGCCACTGTTTTGCGTAATATTCAATGAAGTTTCTATTTTATAAATCTCAGTTGCAACTGTTTTTCATTTATATAGCGCTTTGTTCCAATTTATATTCGTAATCGCTAGACTTGTCCTTTGCAATTTCAACATTTATTATTGTGCACATAATAAATACTTACTTCTGCAAAACAATCTTTTAATTGTATAATCAGTATACCTTACGAATCTTCCAAGTCCGCCAAAACAATCCTTGGGTAAATTATTGCGTTTAAAATACGCCAAATGTGTTATTGCGAAGCATCTAAGTTGGGCGAATTCACAACTTAAGAATATAATATATACAAGTTTCTATCATTTCGCGAACACTTTATAATTTTTGTTCTAATATAGCGGGCTTTCCATCACCGTTAAGTATTATTGCGCCTTAATACGCAAAGCTATCATCAAAGAAACACGCAATAGTGTTTGCCAAATTCTCTCTTTATTACTTAAAATTTTCATTACAAACGTGAACTAAGCATAACATCGTTACATCGATGTGAAAAAATATTATACATATAACCTTCGCACAAGGTAACAATTTTCAATATTTTTACAAGTACCTTTAATATTGCGGTAGTATTTCTAATAATGCGCCGTATTGCGCAGATATTGTAATGCAGTGCTTGACTTTGCCATTGTTGCTTATGAATTCTGCATGCCATTCATGACCGTATTAACGGATTTTTCAGTCTTAAACAAGTTTTGCCTACAAAATGAATCATCTGCGTGATCCTTTTGAATCAATCTGCGCAATCCTCCTGCAAATGAATGTAAATTACGCACAAAAGTTGCTGTAAACATATTCTCATTGTGTGCTGCAAAATAAACTGTTTTTCGCGTCGCGCGATGTATTGTAAACGATTCACAATAGTTGATTTCATTGTGAGGTTCATGACCTCTATATGATACATTTTACAAACATTGCATTCGTTTTTGAAAAGACAATCTTTCATTACATCAAAAGTTGACTGCGTGCATACCATTTTATAATATATCTAACTATAATTGACTTAATAATAATATTGATGAACTCAACGACTCGAATGCAACGTCTTTTGAAATATGTCATGAATGACTCCAAGTAATATCTTTAAAATGAGCAATTGCACAGCGAAAGACTTCTTTCATACCTGAGAATAAACATGCTTTAAAGTGTCAACCAAAAAGGTTGGTGAGTTCATTAGTTTATCATAAAGAATCATTTCATAATTTTAATAGACCACAAGATTTCATATTTCCAATTCTCATAAACATACGTCCCATGCATAGAGACAAAAATCATTCATATCGATTGAACACCTGGTAACCGACATTCACAAGATTGCATATAAGAATATCCCCATCATTCCGGGATCCTCCTTCGGACATGATATAAATTTCGAAGTACTAAAGCATCCGGTACTTTGGATGGGGCTTGTTGGGCCCGATAGATCTATCTTTAGGGTGTCTGTTCCCTAATTCTTAGATTACCAGACTAAAAAGGGGCATATTCAATTCAATAATTCAACCATATAATGTAGTTTCGATTACTTGTGTCTATTTCGTAAAACAGTTATAAAAGCAGCGCATGTATTCTCAGTCCCAAAAATATATATTGCAAAAGGATTTAAAAAGAGAGCAAATGAAACTCACAATCCAATATTTTGTAGTAAAAATATTCATACGACGAAACTGAACAATGCAGGGTGGGCCTCGGATTCACGAACCTATATCATTTGTGTATATATATTAAAACATATACTTGTAATTGTATAAATCTATATATTATAATTAGTGATATAATTGTTATATTTAATAATTTAAAAGTTTCCTTATTTATTTATATATTTTCATTTTATATATCGTAATATTAATTATAATAATTCTTTTAAAACATACTTTAGTTGAGATTTTAATAAATTTCATAATAATATTTATATCCAAAATTTCTATATTTTTAAATCTTAACAATATTATTAAACCTGTATATTCATAGTTATAATAATCATATCTTTCGTTTTTAATTTATAATTAATAACTATAGTTTCTTTTAATATTAGTTTGTATTCATAATCATATTCTATATGTATTCATATAATTATAATCAATTTCCTAATCTTTATCATAACACCTTTTATTATAAATTAACATGTTTAGTATTCTTGAAATCATAATAATATTAATAGCGAAAATAATATAATAATAATACCATAAATAATAATATTAGTAATGATAATACTAATATTGTTGATAATAATAACTAACATAATAATGATAATGATATAACTTGTATTAATTTTAATAATAATAATAATTTACTTATTAATAATAACTATATGTTATAATATAGAATATATATTATATAAATGGATAGTCAATTATTGATACACAAAAGTAATATTATTGTATTACCAAAACTTGTGATATTTTTGCTATAAATAGCCATGAATGCAAGCATTAAACTTGCACCATTTCTCACACTTACAAAGTGTTTCTTTCTCTCCATTATCATCTTTGTTCTTACATTTCATTATTAGTATTCTTAATCAAGAATCAAACCACTAAAGGTAGTTATAAGCCTATTGAATTATAACATCAAGGATCAAACCACTAAAGGTAGTTATAAGCCTACTGAATTATAACACGTTATCAGCACGATAATCTTAATACTAAATATGGTTGGCTCTGCCACCTAAATGATATATGGTCGGTTATACCACCTGAAAAATATATGGTCGACAATGTCGCCTAATTATCATTTATGTTACTAACATTTATATTTCTATTATCTAACATTTATATGGTCGACACTGTCGCCTAATTATCATTTATGTTTACTAATATTTATATTTCTGTTATATAACATTTATTTATGATTGCTTACACATGGTCGACACTGTCGCCTACTTATCATTACGTTATCTTAAATTTATGTTTAGTGTTTATATACTTATGAATATAAATTGAATCTAATTTATCATGTTGTTTGTTTTAATTTTTGATAATAGAAAATGTCGAATCTGAAAAAGCTTAAATTTACTCCTTTAAAATCAACTGGAAACAACTACATGCCATGGGTTATAAAAGTAAAAATGCATCTTAAATCAATGGGCATTCTTGAAACCATAAATGAAAACAACACTTGTTCTGAAAAAGAACAAGCAACGGAATGTTGCTTTATTCATCAACATATTGATGAATGCTTACAAAATAATTATGTGACTGTAGAAGATCCTCATGTTTTATGGGAAGGTCTCAAAAGCAGATTCAATAATCAAAGAGAAATTTTACTTCCAGCTGCTATGGAACAATGGAGAACATTAAGGTTCCAAGACTTTAAGAAAATAAATGAATACAACTCAGCTCTGTATAATACATGTTCACAACTTAAATTCTGTGGACATGAAATAAGTGATGCAGACATGATAGAGAAAACTTTCTCCACAATGAATGCTGCAAACATCACAGTGCAAAGAAATTTGAGAATGCTAAAGTTCAAAACATATCCTGAACTTAATTCATATCTCTTAGTTGCAGAGCAAAATGATGAGCTATTAATGAAAAATTAGCAATCCCGTCCTACAGGTACACATGCAATCCCTGAAGCAAATACTGCAAATAATTATAAACAGGGACAAGGACGCGGGCAAGGTCGTGGTTATAATAACCATCACCATCATCATGCCAAAAGCCATAACTATGGTAGAAACCATCCTTATGGTAATGGTAATAGGCGTGGACGTGGTCGTGGTCGTGGACGTGGTGTTCAAAGAAATAATAATTCATGAAAATATAAATATCAACCACAAAACAAGCCCACTAAACAAGATGTTGAAGAACATTCTTCTAAAAATTCTGAAGAATCTTGCTACAGATGTGGCAGAATGGGCCACTGGGCTAATACTTGCCGAACATCTAAACATCTTGTTAAGATGTATCAGGATTCGCTGAAAGATAAAGAAAAGGAAGTAAACTTTGTGGATAACCTCGATCCAACAGTCACTGAGAAACCATCTGATTTATATGAAGATTTCTTGAATGTTTAAGTTGTGTGTCTTTTGAAAAATAAACGATTTAATATCGTCTGTCTTTGTCATTATGTTTGCTAAATGTTTCAGTACTATCTATTTGCGTGTAAAATATTGTGTAATATTAATGTACTCACTATTTATTTCTTATATATGAAGTTCAATATGAATTTTGCTGGAATAAAACATCAATCAAGTGGTGGAGATCTCTGTATAGCAGACAGTGGAACTACACACACTATACTTAAATCCGAGAAATATTTTATTGATCTAAAACCAACGGAAGGAACTATACATACAATATCAGGACCTGCTAACTTGATAAAAGGGATAGGAAAGGCAAATTTCATACTACCAAATGGTACAAAATTTTTAATAAATGATGCCTTATTTTCTCCCAAGTCAAGCAGAAATTTATTGAGTTTCTCCGACATATACCTTAATGGGTATGATTATCAGTCAGTGATAACAGAAAATGAGAAATATTTAAGTATCACTGACAAGAGTCATGTGGTTGAAAAACTGCCAAGACTTAGTTCTGGATTACATTATACACATATAAATGTACCAGAAACACATATGATAGTTAATGAAAAATATATTGATCCTGATGTATTCAGTTTATGGCATAACAGATTAGGCCATCCAGGATCAACAATGATGAAAAGGATTATTGAATGTACTCATGGACATCCACTAAAGGATAGAAAAATCCATCATGATACAATGGTTCCATGTACATCTTGCTCTCTTGAAAAATTGATAACTAGACCCTCACCACTTAAGGTTGAGAAAGAATCACCAATGTTTCTTGAAAGAATTCAAGGTGATATTTGTGGACCAATTCATCCACCATGTGGACCATTTAGATATTTCATGGTTCTAATAGACGCATCTAGCAGATGGTCTCATGTTTGTCTGTTATCAAGTCGTAATGTGGCATTTGCAAAATTTCTTGCCCAAATTATTAAATTGAGAGCACATTTTCCTGATTACACCATTAAAAGGGTGAGACTTGATAATGCTATTTAATTTACATCTCAAGCATTTAATGACTATTGCATGTCTATAGGAATTGTTGTTGAACATTCTGTTGCTCATGTGCATACACAAAATGGTTTAGCCGAGTCACTGATTAAATGTTTACAGTTAATCGATAGACCATTGATAATGAGAACAAAACTCCCTGTATCTATATGGGGTCATGCAATTTTACATGCTGCTGCATTGATTCGCATCAGATCGAGTGCAAGTCATAAATATTCCCCCCCTACAACTTGCTTTTGGTCAAGAGCCAAATATTTCCCACCTTAGAACATTTGGTTGTGCAGTATATGTTCCAATTGCACCACCACAACGTACAAAAATGGGTCCTCAAAGGAGGTTGGGAATATATGTTGGATATGAAACATCTTCAATCATAAGGTATATTGAACCTATGACACGTGATGTTTTTACAGCACGGTTTGCTGATTGTCATTTTAATGAAACATTGTTCCCTAGATTAGGGGGAGAAATGAAAAATAAAGAAAATGATGTTTCATGGTGTGAACCTCACTTAAAGTATCTTGATCCTCGCACAAAAGAATGCGAGACAGAAGTTCAAAAGATAATGCGTATACAAGAACTTGCAAATCAATTGCCTCATGCATTTACAGATACAAAAATGGTGACAAAATCATATATACCAGCAGTAAATACTCCAGCTCGAATTGAAATTCCAAAAGCTGGCAATAACGTCACTCATGAATCTTTGCCACGTCAGAAAGGTGGAAGACCAATTGGTTCAAAGGATAAAAATCCTCGAAAAAGAAAATCAGCTGATAATGAGGTAAAAGAAAGTGTTCAAGAAGAACCACAAATCAGTACTCCTACTGCAGAGGAGATTGAAATGAACAATCTTGATGAGAAATTTTCATTTAATGTTGCATATGACATCATGAATAATGATGATGATCCAGAACCAACATCTATGGTTGAATGTCAAAATAGAAATGATTGGGCTCAATGGAAAGAAGCAATACGAGCTGAATTAGAATCACTCAATAAAAGAAAAGTTTTCGAATCCATCATTCTCACTCCTAAAGATGTGAAACCTGTAGGATACAGATGGATTTTTATCCGAAAAAGAAATGAGAAAAATGAAGTTACAAGGTATAAAGCTAGACTTGTAGCTCAAGGTTTTTCTCAAAGACCGGGAATTGATTATGAAGAAACTTATTCCCCTGTTATGGATGCAATTACTTTTAGATACTTAATCAGCCTGGCAGTTTCTAAAAATTTAGAAATGCATCTCATGGATGTTGTGACTGCTTATCTATATGGATCACTTGATAGTGATATATATATATATATATATATATGAAGATACCTGAAGGATTTAAGGTACTAGAAGCATCAAATGCAAAACCCAAAGAAATGTATTCGATTAAATTACAAAGATCTTTATATGGGTTAAAACAATCGGGACGTATGTGGTATAACCGATTAAGTGATTACTTGATAAGCAAAGGGTATACAAATAACCTTACTTGCCCTTGTGTTTTCATTAAGAAAACAACATTCGGATATGTGATCATAGCTGTTTATGTTGATGATCTTAACATCATAGGTACAAATAAAGAGATCCATGAAGCCATTCAACTTCTAAAGAAATAATTTGAAATGAAAGATCTCGGAAAAACCAAGTATTGCCTTGGTTTACAAATTGAGCATATGCCTAATGGTTTACTTGTACATCAAACAACATATACTGAAAAGATTTTGAAACGTTTCAATATGGACAAGGCAAAACCATTAAGTACTCCTATAGTTGTTAGATCACTCAATGTTGAAGCTGATCCATTATTCCATGTGAAGATCATGAAGATATTCTTGGACCAGAAATACTATATCTTAGTGCAATTGGAGCTCTTATGTATCTTACAAATTGTACAAGACCTGACATTTCTTTTGTAGTTAATTTGTTGGCAAGGTTCAGCTCTGCTCCTACCAAAAGACACTGGAATGAGATCAAACACATATTTCGATACCTTCGAGGAACTACTGATTTAGGATTATTTTACTCTAACGAATCAAAACAAGATTTGGCTGGTTATGCAGATGCAGGTTATTTATCTGATCCACATAAAGCTATATCTCAAACTGGATATGTATTCCTAAATGGAGGTACTGCAATATCATGGCGTTCTCAAAAACAAACACTTGTTGCAACATCATCAAATCATGCCGAAGTGATTGCATTACATGAAGCTACTCGGGAATGTTTTCGGTTGAGATCAATGACACAACTCATTACTGATTCTTGTGGACTAGAACGCGATAAAAGTCCAACAACTATCTATGAAGATAATGCAGCTTGCATAGCACAGATGAAAGAAGGGTATATCAAAAGTGACCGAACAAAACACATACCTCCTAGATTCTTCTCATACACTCAAAATCTCATTAAGAACAACCAGATTGAAATGAGATATGTTCAATCCAGCAAAAACTCTGCTGATCCTTTCATGAAAGCACTTCCAACTGCTATTTTCAGAACACACGTTCATAACATTGGCATGAGACATGTTCAAAAGATGTAACAGCTGAAGCGATGTCTACTTGAGGGGGAGTCAACTCCATGCTGCACTATTTTTCCCTTAGCTAAAGTTTTTTCCCACTGGGTTTTCTATAGCAAGGTTTTAACGAGGCAGTAACTTACAGTTGATCTTCAACAAACAAAATTGCTATCCAAGGGGGAGTGTTATAATATAGAATATATATTATATAAATGGATAGTCAATTATTGATACACAAAAGTAATATTATTGTATTACTAAAACTTGTGATATTTTTGCTACAAATAGCCATGAATACAAGCATTAAACTTGCACCATTTCTCACACTTACAAAGTGTTTCTTTCTCTCCATTATCATCTTTGTTCTTACATTTCATTATTAGTATTCTTAATCAAGAATCAAACCACTAAAGGTAGTTATAAGCCTATTGAATTATAACATCAAGAATCAAACCACTAAAGGTAGTTATAAGCCTACTGAATTATAACACTATAATAATACTAATAATCATCATAACTTCAATATTAGTAATAATAATAATAATACTAATAATTATAATTCTAATAATGATAATAATCAAATTAATGATAATACTAGTGATACTAATTATATAAATAATACTTATAATAATCTTATGTTAATAACAATTATAATACTTATAAGTATGGTAATAACAATAATTGTAATACTAACTATAACAATAACAATAATAATCATAAATATAATATTAATGATAATAATATTATAACAGTAATAATACTTAATAATAATACTAGTAATAACAATAATGCTAATACTATTAATTAGATGATAATAATAATTATACTCTAAAGGTTAGAAATTAATAACAATTACCATAACAATAACAATAATTAGTAATAATAATAATAATAGTAATAATAATAATAATAATAATAATTAAAACTACCTTAAAGCTTTCCAAAAAAAATATGCTTCTGCCCAGGCTTGAACCCACGACCCCTCGTTCAACCCTAACATCCTTAACCGTCAGTCCAAGTTTGTTTTTGTGACTTATTTTGTAATCCGCTTATACATATATCTCGATCTATCTGACTCAGCCCAACTGCAAACCAGTTGGGTCTCGGCCCAAGTATAATCCGAATCGAGTTATAGCCTAACCGAATAAGTTCATAACCCTCTGTCCAATATTGATAGCTTCACTATTGTTGATTTAAGAAAAAAAATATGCCGTAGACTAGTTTCGAACCCATGACATTTCGCTTAATAAACACCGACCAAACCACTCCTCTGGGATTGTTTTTCTGAAGTAATACCCAATCTAATTTTTATAACATGTTTTCTGTTTCTCTTTTCATCTTCTTCCTCAACTTAGTTCTAATCGACTAATCACTTTTTTGAATCAAACAAGCAATTGCTAAATCGAATATAAGATTTAATGACCAACATATAAACAATTTTATGTGAATAAGTAGATTTTAAAAAAAATATATATATAAAAGAATACAGCAGATAGCTGCTGTCGCAGTTTTTTAATAAAAAAAAATAACGATTTCAATTTCAAGAACGTTTTAGGCAAAGGTTAAAACACCAAATATATTCCACATCGATTCTAAAAACATTCTAAATCCCCAATTGATCTTGAATCGTAACAGGTATCACGAATTTGATTGAAGAACAATAAGTTTGACTTTTTAAATAAAAACTTTGACTTCGAAATTAAACCTTGATTTCATGATTGAAGATTTGAAAATTTGAAGGTAGCTGGAGTAAAGGATTACTAACACTTGTGCATTCCTCAATTTTTATAATTCAATCGAAATTGAAATTTTGTGAAAAAGCTATCGACGAACAGGGTATCGAGTGGGTGTGTTTTTTTTCTTTCCTGTTTTCTTTATCGATTAACAAGGATGGACAAATTATATCATACATGTGATTATCTGATACAGCAGCTAGAATTGACTGAGATTGGATTTTAGCTAAATTGGATCGACATAATATCACGAGCCACAAGAAAATAAAGCAGATAGATAGGGATACAAATAAATATGACGTGTTCTACAATCAGTATCCTATGTATATGTTATATAATTAAATTTTTATATTTACCTGTTATAATTTTATCTGTTATATTTTTATATGTATTTGTTTTATATATTTGTTAAAATTGTAATTATAAATATAAATATACATATATCTATATATGAATCTATATATATATATATATATATATATATATATATAACTGTTTCATGTATATATATTCATTTTTATTTATATACTTGTTTTATATTTATATAAATGCATATGTATATTTTATTTTTTATAAAGCTAAGAAAGAACCAAATTAGTGAGAATATTTCAATACATAATCCAACAACTTTACTTTAACATGAATGATACTTATGATTCAACTCGAAAACAATAATAGTGAACAGAAATATAACTTGTGGGTGTGGTTTCATGTTGGATCAAGACAAATATGAATATATATATTTATAATCCACAATCGTGGAAGCAAAATATCTAGTTGCCACATTGAATTATTTCTTTCATGAATATCATTTGGCTATATGTTACCGACAGTTTTCTTTATCGAGGATTTTTCGTATTAACGTGTGTTTAATCACAATCGAATGTCAAACGAGTGTTACGATTAGTATATATATTTAGTAAACTTTTATATCTATAGATAGATTCATTTTATTATATCTTATATTATTTTATTTTACAAAAATAATTCTAATAATTAAATAATATAATATTTCAAATTATATTTCTAATTTTTATATATATATTTATATTTATAAATATATATTTATCTATTTATAAAAAGTTGTTCGTGAATCGTCGAGAACAGTCGAAAGGTATTTGTATATATGATAACAGTTCAAAATTTTTGAGATTCAACCTAACAGACTTTGCTTATCGTGTCGAATTTATATTAAGATTAAGTTTAAATTTGGTCGGAAATTGCCGGGTCGTCACATTGTCATTGCCAATTGATCTACATTCTCGTTTAAACTGCCATCACCGTTCCTTAGAATAACGCGGTTAGTCACAACTCCATGACCCTCAACACCTACGTTTTCCTGTGCAGTGATTAACGCACAAATTGGCTCAGTTTATGCAGATGTTACAGTCATTATTCCTTTACATGTCGCAAACTTAACCATTCCATGAATTGTGAATGAGATAACACCCAGCTTACATAGCGTAGTGCGCCCAATAAAAATATTGAAGCGTGAAGTGGAACGCATAACATATAGATTTAACGATGCCTTTCGCGGTTAATTCAATGTTTAATTCCAATTGCCCCAAAGGCCATGTTGCTTTGCCAGAAAATTTAGAAAGTGACACTACGGTTGGTAGCAATTTTGCTTTGATGTCTTCTGGCAAGTTGTTGAAACATTGCTCATACATGACATCAACGCTACTTCCGGTATCAATGTGCACTTTTCTGATAATAATTGCTGAATTTGCAATCTTACACGAAATGATTATTGGCTCATCAGACAACCCGCATTGTTGCACCGGTGGAAATGTTATTGGTGCAAATTGCCACTTCTCAAGAACCTCTTCAGCTTTTCTTTTCTGCGCAACATTATTTATCTGAACCATATTGATTAATTTGATTTCCTGCAGATTTTTTTTCTTTCCAACAACCTTTACGCCCAAATTTTTGACAGCGTGAGCCTTTCGCTCTTGTTGAACAGTTGCGCTGACATCTGGCGTCTTAGGCGTGTTATTTAAACTTGACGCAATCATTGCGTCTGTAGAGCTTGTTGCCTTATCAAGTAACAAGTGATCCATCTTGCCTTGCATTGTGGCTTCTGCAATTAGCTCAATTAGATCGCGGTATCTGTTTGTGTCATGACCATAATCAACATGGAAAATACAAAACTTAGATTTATCGTGTCTATTGTTTTCTGATAGCAGTGGTGGATCAGGGAAAGTTTCCGCAATCCTTTCCTGCATCAAGATCTCTTTTGACGTTTTAGACAACGCTTGAATTATATTAAATGAATCATTACTCCATTTTCTTGATGAGTTGCGATCGCGATTATTACACCCGTGATTACCATTACTGCAATTATTGCGCTGTCGATCATTGCGCTGGTAACCACCATTATTATTTCTTCGTTGATACCCTGATCCATGGTTGTTATTGCGTTAATTATCTTGATTACCATCTCAGTAATAATCATGATCATCATGCCAATTTCTGTCTTTACCCCAATTGCGACTTCGGGTGATGTTGCTATCCTCACCACAGCGAATGTAATCATAAGTTTCCTGCATAACCTTTGCAAAGGTTTGCGGCACATCTCTGCGCAATCTCCGCACTAAAGTGGGATGTTTCTGCGGATTGATTGCGTGGACAAAACCAGAGATATTTTGATCCTCATGCAGATTTGGTATTTTCTGACATTCATAAACATAACGCGTAAGTAATCCACCCAGCGTTTCATTGAACCCTTGTTTGATATCATGGCACTCAATGTCTGTCTTCAATTGCGGCAATAGGTTTTGAAACTGCAGGAGGAATTTTTTCGCGAAGATCGATAAAGCCATCAATGCTACGCGCATTTAAATTGTGAAACCACTCTCACGCTAGGCCTTGCAAGACCATGGGAAAAACTCGGCATGCGACAGTCTAATCCCAATTATATGTACTCACAAACCCTTCGAACCGCTGCAAAAAATCTAGTGGATCAGTTAAGCCTGAATACACGCCCAAAGTTGCAGGTACAATTGGTGGTGTCGTTATTGGATAATCAGAAATATGCGGGACGAATTTATCTGTCACCGAAGTAATTTTTGTTGGTGTTTTAGTTCGCGTTTCTTTTGTTTCTGCGCAGTATCTTTCGGTCATCTTCTGAATGACGTCAGGTTGATTAAACTTATGTTGCATATCTTTTAGAGCAATTTTGCAAAATATATCCGCAAGAAATAATTGTGCACTTCTTTTTCTGCAGCTTGTGAAGTTTTGCCTTCTTCCATATATTGTGGAATTGGTGTTCCAGGCCTTTTACGCTTAAGTTTTGTAACTTCAACAATTTCAGGATCACTCTCTGAATTGTTAAAGAGTCGGCGCTGTATCTTTGAATGTTTCGCTTTCTTTAAAAGTAGCACAGACGACCCAAACACATTGCGATCGCTCATATCTTCAGCAGAATCATCGCTATTATTTATGACCAATTGCTGCTTTTGCGACAAAGCATCGTTAAGCGGCCACTCATAGTTTAGCGAAATATGGAGGTCAAGACCTTTCTTTTTAAAGCAGTTGCCTTGCCTCTAAGGGCAGTATTATGCGCTTTGCAGTTTTAACTGCCGCGTCTTTTTTTGCGTTTTTGTTGACAGTATTCGCAGTATTTTCATTTGCTGAACTCTTATCTGCGTTTCCTTGGGGATTGACAGAATTAACCTTCATAGTATTCTCTTCGCGATTGATTACAGTTTGCTGAGCATTGCGTTTAACTGAATTGCTTTTTTCATTACAGCGTTTTGCTGCGCTCCTTCATTAGAAACAACACTTCCTGATGATTTAGCGAGCAAATCTTTCATTTGCTTGCTAATCTCAGGACTTGTTTGAAAATCAAATGACGCCGAAATTCTAAAATCACAGACATCGGCTGTGTTATTATTCTTCTTTTTGCTGTGCGTTGTCATTTTATATTAACGCTTTCGATTAGATGTAAAAATCTGCAGATCACTAAACAAGAACATGATTACAATTGAATTCACCATTAAATCATTCGATTACACGAAATAGATTTATTGAATTCAATTTTAATTCAGGTCCCACGGATGGCGCCAATTGATCAATCCTAAATTAGATGTTTAGATCTAATTTAGGAATTGAGTGCAATGAGGGGTGGATTGTGGTGTTGATAATGTTTTGGGACCTTATGATCGTCTTTCACTTAGATTCAAGTGATCAATCACCATGTCCCGGTCTTGATCGCATTACCTTGGCTTGATTATGATTGAGGTTTGGGCGTATTCACAAGCGAACCATAAAAACCAGAGCAATTGCACCGAATCAACAACCTAAAATAAGAGGCCAAGCTCCCTATTTATAGGTTTGAGACATCTGCGGAATCAATGTTCGTGCAGAAGCATCAAATCCGCAATGTTTATGCGGGATATCTTCGCAATCTTAAATTATGCGCAGAACCGCAATGTCTTGGCGCAATGTGCAGTTGCTTATTTATCTCTGCGGTTCTATTTGCACTTGTATTTGAATTGCCTTTTGCACTTAAAATATACATATATATGCCTATATATATGATCAACATACCAGTCGAGTCGAGTTTGTTTCTGATTGTACTTAGATGATTTAGCATGTTTATATTATTATTTTTCATTTTTTATTTTTGTACCAAACGGTTATGGTATCACTTTTTACCGTACCGGTACCAAACCAATGTTATTAATATGATATTTGGCATTCAAATTATTATAAAAAAAAAAATAGCGGTACTAACGGTTTCGGCACCGAAACAATACAATGGTCATTCCCAACCTCGGATAGTGAGATAGGTGCAAAAATCAAAAGTCAAAATATGAGATATTACGCTTGTAATCTACCCTCGTAAGTTAGAAATTAAAAAAACCTATGCTCATGAATCAAAATAAGAAAACTTTAGAAGCTCTTCTACGTATGAAAGTTTAATAAAATTGCACACAATGTTGTCCATTAACCCTCAAATTTTATTCAATAATACTTTTCGTACATCGCGTTGCGGAGGCAGTGGGGTGGGGGAGGGGGGTTTTACCGCCCATGCATTCGGATTGGGCCGAGTTTCTTTTTGGGCAGCAGTTGGGGGCAGGTTATACAACTGCAGAAGATGAACACGTGGTTGATTTAGTCCCTCTGGGTGATCTCGAACTACTGTTCAAAAAAATGCAGTTACGGTGCAACTACATATTTTTGGGAGAATATTATATACACCCTTCTTAAACAAACAAATACTCCGTCTCTCCGTCCCAAATCTATTATTCCCAGACAGAAAATACACAGTTTAGGAAAAAGTACTTGTCACATGTACCTTTTTGTTAACTTTTCAGTTTTACCCTTTACTTTTTACCCATTTTTTTGTTCTACGTGAATAAAGTATGGGTACAAAAGATTTTTATCACATTATTCTTTTCCATTTATGGAAGTAAACAATTGATTTGAGAGATTCTAAAATGAAATACTGGACTATAGATTTGGGACGGAAGGAGTAACATATTTACTCAACTAAACTACTAATTAAAAATGTACTTTTTAATAAGTTACAGTTAATGGATTAAAATGGAAATAATTGGTTGGCTAGATACGAAACACAAAAAATTGTACATAGCCGATTAACTAGCCATTACTATATCTTCGGATCTGTTAGTATTTTTATTACAGAATAATTATTTTCGCAAAAAAATAAATAAATAAAATATATAAAAAATATATATATCCATGAAGAACCAAGGGTATGAGAGAACTTAGAGAACTCATATATTGAATGCACACGCACCTATCATATACATATATTCTTTGAAAAATAATTCGAAATTTTTTTCCATAAAATATTTTCTTTTAGATTTTTTTTTTTCACCAAATTTTTTTAGATATTTTTGTTCGCAGATTGACTTTTTTTGTGCAGATTTACTTTTTTATAGTGCAAATTGACTTTTTTTTGTGCAGATTGAGTTTTTTTTTTGTGCAGTTTGACTTTTTTATTGTGCAGATTGAGTTTTTTTTGTACAGATTGACTTTTTTTGTACGGATTGACTTTTTTTGTGCAGATTGAGAAGTTGTTTTGCAGGTTTTTTTTTTTGCAGATTGAAATTTTCTTTTTTCACAAAGTGAAGCTCAATCTGCTCATAAATTAAAGTTCAATCTACACATAGATTGAAGTTCAATCTATGAGTTGATGCGGGTGTGACCACGAGCTCCAGATTTCAAATTGATAAACTTGGGTTACTATTGAACACAAATCAGTTCATGTTTAATTTCCAAGTATATTCTGTTTTAAAAGGTCATTTCATGAGCACATCAGCTGATAATACTTTTGAATTCCCTACGATCTGTAGAACCAACTTTGAAGTCAGCTCCTTACTCAGCAAATGTCCTAAGGTCAGCTTAGAACAATCGAGGCAGCATCAAGAGGCTAATATTCCATGTGGACAGCTTTGGCGTCCACCAGAATGATGAACAACGTAATTTGGGATCCTTTTAGTTTGAGTTGGATTAAAATACGATCTACTCAGATTGAATGGATGTTTTAGTGTTTGTTTTGCAAGAATAAAGTTTTGACGTGTTTGAAGGCTAACCAGCTCGGAAGACAAACCAGCACGGGTTGTTATAATATAATGTCAAGGCAGCACAACGAAGAGCCAGCACAACGTTGAATCAGCTCAACTAAGGGTCAGCAACATGTTGAACCAGCACAACGTGAATGATCAACGAAGAGCCAGTAACAAGTTGAACCAGCTCAACCAGAGCCAGCTCAACAAGAGCCAGCTCAAAGAACATATGATTAACTTTCAACTTAAAAGGTTACTTAAGAGGCAGCTTCAAATGAAGTTAGTTCAACCAGCAAATGAACCAGCAATTGATGTTAGTTCAACCAGCAAATGATGATTAGTTCAACCAGCAGAAGTTGTTAGTTTAACCAGCAGAAAGACCCAGCATAAGTTGTTAGTTCAACCAGCACGAGGAATCTTTAGAGCCAGCAAAAGTGATAGTTTAACCAACATGAGTTTTACTTGTTCTACGAACTAAGCACTCAGGACGATGAAAGCTAGTTCACTCAGTTCTTATAGTTAATGTTGGACTAGCACTAATCTTTGATGCTTAATTAGCTATGGAATTAATGATCACTTATCTATGAATGCTCAGACCAACCGGCTTGATACGTTGATGCTCAACCAGCTCGAGACGATTATGTGAGATCGGCCAGCTTCTAAAGATGAAGACCAACCAGCTTGACAATCTTCCACGAGCACTTATACTTTGAAAACGTTTAAATCTATTTCAATTCAATAACCAGCTCAAGACATGTGCTTAACACGTGTGTGGGTGATTCTAGATTGTTAGGCTGTCCAAGGAAGATTCTCATCTATCATTGGCTGCTTTTAATCATGGAAGGAGCATTACAAAGTGGCAGGCTTTTTCAGATTTTGTCTTTATTTCTTATTGACTAATTTGTAATTGCTCGTCCTTTTTGTCTCTTTTTCCTTATTATGTTTTTGTCTTATTTACAAATAGCTGTAATGTTTCCTCTATAAATAGAGGCTGATTATCATTGTAAAACTTAGAGTTGATGAATGAATGAAAGTTTGATAGAACTTATCTATTTACAAAATCTCTGTGTCTTTACGAATCTTTGATTCCGGTGGCTAAGAGTGGTTTCTTTAACAGTGTTTGTGGTGTTACTTTATCAAACAATGTGATGAAATCCCAAATCTTCATTTCTGAGTTTATAGTTATGGTGGAATCTTTATCAGCTATAATCGAGGGTGTGGAGTGTTTCTAGATTGCTGATTGTGGTGGTATCTTTATCAATTAGGAGTTTAGATTCTTAAATATTCGTTTCATTCTCTGTAATTGTGGTGCTTTGCTTTATCAGTTGTAGAGGTGATTTGGAGTGTTTCCTTGATTCTAGTTGTGTTGGCTTAGCCTTTATCAGTTAGGGTTGGGATTCTCTATCTTGGTTACTTGTTCTTGAGTGTTTACACTCCGTTTTTGCTGGGTTTGCTGTTCGATTCGTTCAGATCTGTTGGAGAAGAAAGCTTTGAGTGAAAATGTGTTTTTAAAAGTCATAATTACGCATCAAAGTGGTATCAGAGCTTAGGTTGCTAATCCAAAGCTTTCTTATCATTTTAATCCCTATTTTCAGTTCATACTCTGTTTTAGAGCTGTTAAGCTTTATTTCAGATCTGGGTTATTAATTTTAGATCTGGGTTTCAAAGTTTCAGATCTTGGTTTCTAATTTTCAGATCTGAATGTGTTTTGGATTTGGGTTTTAGATCTGCAATTTGTTGAAGTAGTAGGTTCATTTTAGATCTGGGTTTTGTTTGTTGCTGAAGTTTTCAATCAGATCTGATTTGTACTCCCATAAATCAAAATGGTCTCAAGGGTTTCCAAGCAAATGTTATTAGAAGGAGCTCATAGTGTTCATTTAGATAAATCTATTGAAGCTCTCCAGAAACAAGTGGGTATGATTACAAGTCTGTTGGAAAGTGATAAAAGATTTAATGAAAGAAAGAAGAAGCACAAGGCTAATCTGAAAAATGTAAAGTTTTACCCACCTGATTTTGAGGGTTCTTTAAACCCAAAAGACTTTCTTGAATGGGTCCAAGCAATGGACAAATTTATTCAAGTCATGGGTTATGATGAAAGAAAAGGGATGAAGTTTGCTGTGATTAGGTTGAAGAAATATGCTTCTTCATGGTATGATGACCTGAAAGGAGAAAGGCATATGTTGGGCAAAAAGAAGATCAAGACCTGGTCAAAGCTTAAGGAGTGTATGCGAAGAAGATTTGTTACAGATTCTTATGAGCAAAATTATTATGATTCGAAGAACAATCTAAAGCAAATGAAAATGAAGAATCATTGCACCTTGGTTACGAAGTGTAATGATTTCACCAAGTCTTATAATCTCATAGAATCTGATATTAAGGTGAAACCAAATTTTGGTCAAGCGGCAATTGAAGAAACTATTGGAGAATCTGAGTTTGAAGTGAAACCAGCTTATGACAAAGCTGAATTTGAAGAGTTGGAGTTGGTTTGTTATAATACTGAGTCTAAAGAAGTGCAACCAGTTTATGATGAAACTGATGCAAACATTGATGATGCTGATTGCACTGAGTTTCTGATGATTCAAACGCTGCCCTCAATAGCAGTTCCCAAGGAGGAATCAAGCTTAAGTGAAGACGGTGATAGCTATGTCAATGTAGCACCATCTGGTTCAACGCAAGAGCTTGCGATGGAGCTGGTTGCAAAGCAGCAGCAGATCACATTTAGCTTGCAATGGCGCTGGTTGTAAAGGAGCAGCAGATCACCACTAATCAGCTTGCAATGAAGCTGGTTGCAAAGGAGAAGCAAATCACCACTGATCAGCTTGCAATGGCGCTGGTTGCAAAGGAGCAGCAAATAATCATTGATCAGCTTGCAATGGGGCTATTTTATTCTCCTACACTTCAATGCATTAATCAAATTCGTGAGGTAACAGATTGGTATTCACTAGCTGCACTATGTTCAATTAAAGATGCTTGTTTTGATGATGTTTCATGTGATATCAATCATATGAATATTAATCATTCTGTGGTAGGAAGACCATGGTTCATTGATAAAGTTGATTATCTTGATTATCACTTGATTATTTACCCATTTGATGAAAAAGGGTTATGGGACGATCCTATTGATACTAATTTAGCTATCATTTCTGCTGAACATGATTCGAGTGATACTCCTTTCGAATCTGATGTGGGTACCAAGTCTTTTGAATCTGATTCGAATGAAGCTAATCTGAATGTTGGGTCTTATGAATCTAATTTGGAGACTATTCTTTTTGTTGCTGATTTGGTTACCAATTCAATTCAATCTGATATGGGTGAATATTATTCGGGTGATGATTCATTTGAGTCTTATTTGATTGCTGATGCTGTTGAAGCTGATTTGGGTAGAAGTTCATTTGGATTTGATTTGACTACTGCTTCTCTTGAACCTGATCTGGTTGCAACATCTACTAGTTATAATTTGGTAGTTATTATTAAAGATTTCGATATCTAGTTGTGTAGTCAGATCTCAAGCTTAGTATATTCTTCACTTGCTGAATTTAAAGAAGATTCCAGTTTTTGGCTTGTTCATCAAAGTGGTATCATGATGTCAGAACTATGTAGTTGCTGGTTTTTTATGAATGATAAGGTTAATAGCAGCCACCGAAGATCAAATGTTAAAGAAAAGGGGTGACTGGAAGATAAGGT